>NC_043010.1:67274666-67277166 GCF_006345805.1 Octopus sinensis
ATACACACACACACACACCTATATATATATGAGTACATGTATACATACATAAGTACATACATACACACACACACATTTATTTATTCAGATTATGGGCCACAAAAGACTAGAAGAAGGGGCAGATCTCGTGCCCTTTGAGGCCCTTCTAAACCAGTGACATTGATGCCATTAATGTTCTGCTTGAATCTTTGGAAGTTAACATCTGCAGGAAAGACATGAGCATGAAAGGAGTTCCAGAGGGACAATGTTCTGGAAAGGAAGGACCAGGAAAAGGATGTAAACATTGATGAGAAAACTATAAACCAATGGTGGGATATCATTTTGTCTGAAGTGGTGATAAAGGATCTACAGACTTTGGGACTGACAGAAGGGATGACAGGGGTCCGAGACTCCTGGTGGTTCGCTGTGCTTGAAAAGACGTGTCAAGCTAAGTTAAAGTGTGGTTGTCCTTGCATACAGGATCATCCCCTGCAACCCTTTTCAGTTGAGCATCCCTAATCTCGTGGGCAAGTAGGGGTTGGTGCCATGTAAAAAGCTCCTGTGTTGGTGCTGCGTAAAAGCACCCAGTACACTCTGTAAAGTGGTTGGTGTTAGGAAGGGCATCCAGCCAAAACAGACAGGGAGCCTGAACGACCCTTCAGCTGGTTGGCTCCTGTGAAACTGTCCGACCCATGCCTGCATGGAAAACGGACTTTAAATGATGATGATGATGATGATGATGATGATGATGATGATGATGGTGATGGTGATGGTGATGATGATGATGGTGATGATGATGATGGTGATGATGATGATGATGATGATGGTGATGGTGATGATGATGATGGTGATGATGATGATGATGATGGTGATGATGATGATGATGATGATGATGATGGTGGTGGTGGTGATGATGGTGATGATGATGGTGATGATGATGATGATGATGATGATGATGATGATGGTGATGATGATGATGATGATGATGATGATGATGATGGTGGTGATGGTGATGATGATGATGGTGATGATGATGATGATGATGGTGATGATGATGATGGTGGTGGTGGTGATGATGGTGATGATGATGGTGGTGATGATGATGATGATGATGATGGTGATGATGCATGACTTGCAATGGGACTGAACCCAAGACCACATGGTTGGGGAAGCAAACTTCTTAACCACTCAGCAACACTTGTGCCTAGTCAAAGACATTTGTATAAGAGAAGCCATAGTCAGCCCACTCACTGTAGCCATCCCTATGTACCTCTCACTTGTATCTTTGTCACTGTGCATCACTTTGCGCATCTCCCCTTATTTTCTCATCTATCCTCCTTACTGAACCAACTCTTAACTCTCTCACTTTACTTTAACCTTCCCCTCACCACACTCCGTACTGATATTTCCCATCCACCACACCTCCACCCTAGCTCCTCATTCACTACATTCATCCCTATCCCTTCCCCATCTGCTCATCCTAATTCTTTATTGCCCACAAGGGGCTAAACATAGAGGGGACAAACAAAGGGATTAAGTTGTTTGTCCCACATAGAGGGGACAAACAAGGAGAGACAAAGGTACTGAGTCGATTACATTGACCCCAGTGCATAACTGGTACTTATTTAATTGATACCGAAAGGATGAAAGGCAAAGATGACCTTGGCGGAATTCGAACTCAGAACGTAAGAGCAGATGAAATACTTGTTTCTTTACTACCCACAAGAGGCTAAACATAGAGGGGACAAACAAGGACATACAAATGGATTAAGTCAATTATATCGACCTCAATGCATAAGTGGTATGTATTAAATCGACCCCAAAAGGATGAAAGGCAAAGTCAACCTCGGCGGAATTTGAACTCGGAACATAATGGCAGACAAAATACCTGTTTCTTTACTACTCACAAGGGGCCAAACATAGAGGGGACAAACAAGGACAGACAAACGAATTAAGTCAATTATATTGACCCCAGTGTGTAACTAGTACTTATTTAATCGACCCCGAAAGGATGAAAGACAAAGTCGACCTCGACGGTATTTGAACTCAGAATGTAGTGGCAGCCGAAATACCGCTAAGCATTTCACCCAGCATGCTAACGATTCTGCCAGCTTGCCACCTTCTGCTCATCTGTCACCCTCATACCTGTATGAAATTACCCAGCCTCTCCTCCCCCACCTCCTTGATCCACTACCCATGTTTTCTCTGATGCTCTTTTTCTCGTACCTTGAGTTACTCTGACATCTTGTCATAATCTCTATCTTCTTTCATGCTTCTTCTATCCACCCTTATAAAATGCAGGGTAGCCATGTATCTTCTTTTTTACCAAGAGAAGTGTACACATCTTTTTGTCATACTTTTAGCCTCACAAAACCTGGCATAAAGCCACAACCTCCTCTCCCATACACATTCCCTACTCTGACAAGGGGTCTTTTATTACCTTTCTTCTCTTGCCTTGCAAGTAACTTGGCGACCTTGCTACTGAGGGTACCCTGAAAAAATAAAAGTACCCATAATACAC
>NC_043010.1:67287166-67292166 GCF_006345805.1 Octopus sinensis
TAAATCGTGCTTTCTATAGAGTGAATGTTTGGCACGACACTGCAGTTGTAATACAGTGCTATGAATGTTAGTATGACACTACAATGGTATTACAATGGTAGGAATGGTATTATGACACTACAGTAATAATACAGTTGTAGGAATGTCGGTATGACACTGCAGTGGTAATACAAGGGTAGAAATGTTAGTATGACACTGCAGTTGTAATACAAGGGTAGAAATGTTAGTATGACACTGCAGTGGTAATACAAGGGTAGAAATGTTAGTGTGACACTGCAGTTGTAATACAATAGAGTGAATGTTAGTATGACACTGCAGTGGTAATACAAGGGTAGAAATGTTAGTATAACATTGAAGTGGTAATACAAGTGTAGAAATGTTAGTATGACACTGCAGTGGTAATACAAGGGTAGAAATGTTAGTATGACATTGCAGTGGTAATACAAGGGTAGAAATGTTAGTATGACACTGCAGTTGTAATACAAGGGTAGAAATGTTAGTATGACACTGCAGTTGTAATACAAGGGTAGAAATGTTAGTATGACACTGCAGTGGTAATACAAGGGTAGAAATGTTAGTGTGACACTGCAGTTGTAATACAATAGAGTGAATGTTAGTATGACACTGCAGTGGTAATACAAGGGTAGAAATGTTAGTATAACATTGAAGTGGTAATACAAGTGTAGAAATGTTAGTATGACACTGCAGTGGTAATACAAGGGTAGAAATGTTAGTATGACATTGCAGTGGTAATACAAGGGTAGAAATGTTAGTATGACACTGCAGTGGTAATACAAGGGTTAAAATGTTAGTATGACACTGCTGTGGTAATACGAGGGTAGAAATGCTAGTATGACACTGCAATGGTAATACAAGGGTAGAAATGTTAGTATGACATTGCAGTGGTAATACAAGGGTAGAAATGTTAGTATGACACTGCAATGGTAATACAATGCTATGAATGTTAGTATGACACTGCAGTGGTAATACAATGCTATGAATGTTAGTATGACTGTAGAATGGTAACACTGTGTTACAGTGGTAGGAATGTCAGTATGACACTGCGGTTGTTATACAGGGCTATGAATGTTAGTATGACACCAGAGTGATAGCACAATAGTAGGAATGTTAGTATGACACTGCAGCGGTAATACAGTGTTCAGCAGAACTGAAGAAATGAACAGCACCGAAAACTATTCAAAGTGCATCTTTCTCTGTAGTCTGCTGCACTTGACTGCTTGCGAAATCAATCAATATTTGATCCTAATGTTTTACAATTCTCTCTCTCCTGCTCTCTCCCTCTCTCTCCCTCTCTCTCCCTGTTTTTTCTCCCCACTCTCTCTCTCACCTTCTGCTCTTTTCTTCTCTTTCCCTCCCTCTCTCTCTCTTTTGCTTTCATCTTTTTTCTCCTTTTCACCTTCTTTCTCTCTGTTACTATCAACAGTACCTCTACAACTACTACTACTACTACTACTACTACTACCGCTGCTGCTACTACTACTACTGCTGCTGCTGCTGCTACTACTACTACTACTGCTGCTGCTACTACTACTACTACAAATACTAGCACCACTACCACCATCATCACCACCACCACCATCACCACGTCACTACCACCACTGCAACAACAACAACAACACAGCCACAATCACTACAATCACAAGCACCACCACCACCACCACCACCACCACCTCTACCATCATCATCATTACTGCTTGCACCTGCACTGTCGCTATCATTACCACAACACCACCATCACCATCGCCATCATCACTACTATCGCTATGACTACCACAGTCACCACAACCATCACTACAACTACAACCACCATCATCATCACCAGCATCATCACCACCACCACCACTACTACCACTATTACTACTACCATCACCATCACAACGGCCACCACTACCACCATCAACGCCACCACCACCACCACTACACCATTACAACAAACACCACCACCACTACCACCAGCACTTCTACCACAGCCAGCACCACCACCACCACCACTACACCATCACAGCAAACACCACCACATCACAACGACCACCATCACTACATCATCACAACGACGACGACCACCACCACCACTACTACCACTATTACTACTACCATCACCATCACAACGGCCACCACTACCACCATCAACGCCACCACTACCACCATCACTACACCATTACAACAAACACCACCACCACTACCACCAGCACTTCTACCACAGCCAGCACCACCACCACCACCACCACTACACCATCACAGCAAACACCACCACATCACAACGACCACCATCACTACATCATCACAACGACGACGACGACGACCACCACCACCACCACCATCACAAAGCCAAAATTTTCCCCTCTTTCAAACTGACCTTAATTTGTGACTAGTTTTAGCTGACCCCTTACAACTTTCCCCTTCCTCTGTTTTGTTTTTTTTCTTAGTCTCTAGCTAGTTTGACTGGTAGCAGCTGCACAAACATCAAACAACCACTGCCCAGTTGCAGCTTGCTGCACATAACTGATGCACAAAAAGAAATATCAAAATCAAATCTGCAATGCAGTTTGCTGTCTGAATTTATGTGCATGCAAAAAAAGGTGAATGAATTTCCAGTTTGCTCTTAGCAGTGTTACCTCTTCTTGTTAATGTTGTTGCTCTTGTTGTTATGTAGCTCTAAGTAATCCTTACTCCGAAAGTATTTAAACCAGCCACATCTGGTCCGAGTATTCCACTTGTTTTGTGGTCAATCTGGCCAGAATCAACTTCTCACACCTACCCTACATTGGCATTTGCTCCAGCATGACTACCTCTTATTAGCTGAAACCGGTTCGATTCAATTCATCATTGAAATCTCAAAGCTTTGAGATAATGCAAGATAAATTCAAAACAATTCATCATCATCATCATCATCATCATTATCATCATCATCATCGTTTAACGTCCACTTTCCATGCTAGCATGGGTTGGATGATTTGACTGAGGACTGGCGAACCAGATGGCTGCACCAGGCTCCAATCTGATCTGGCAGAGTTTCTACAGCTGGATGCCCTTCCTAACGCCAACCACTCCGAGAGTGTAGTGGGTGCTTTTACATGCCACCGGCACGAGGGCCAGCCAGGCGGTACTGGCAACGGCCACGCTCAAATGGTGTTTTTTACATGCCACCTGCACAGGAGTCAGTCCAGTGGCACTGGCAAAGACCTCGCTCGGATGTTTTTTTACGTGCCAGTAAGGCGACGCTGGTAACGATCACACTCGAATGGTGCTTTTTTATGTGCCACCGGCATGGAAGCCAGTTAGCCGACTTCATAAATAAGTAGTAACCTGAATGCTTACTGGATAAGTAAGAAGTAAGCTAAATGCTATGGATTAAAATGAGAACAAGATCATCATCATTTAACGTTCGTTTTTCTTACTGGCATGGGTTGGATGGTTTGACAGGAGCTGGCCAATCAGGGAACTGTCCAGACTCCAACTGAGGGGAGAGTCCATGAAAAAACAAAAGATGAAGACAGGTGGTGTACAAAACAAACAGATGTATTAGTATAAAGCTCAGGAATAGAAAAAGTATTTTACATTTCGAGCCTATGCTCTTCTACAGAAAGGGACACAGAAAAAAACAAGGAGAGAAAAAAATGTGTGTAGTGGTTATTGATCTATCATGGCATGGATCCCCATCCTAATGCCAACCACTTTATAGTGTGTGCTGGGTGCTTTTTATGTGCCACTAGCATGGGTACACTTATGTAGCACTGGCACGAGTGCACTTTACGTGGCACAGGGGAGACTAAACCTGTAGCTTTAGACATATTGCTCATGTGAATTAGAAAAAGGAACAAAGTCTTAACCGCTGCAGTATCTAACCCTTTAGCATTTAAACCAGCAGTATCCCGCCAAAATATTCAACTTGTTTTTATGTTCAAACTGGCCAGATCTAACCTCTCACACCAGCCCTACAATGTCATCCTAAAAATTAATAGTTACTCTTTTATTTGTTTCAGTCATTTGACTGTGGCCATGCTGGAGCACCACCTTTAGTTGAAGAAATCGACCCCAGGACATATTCTTTGTAAGCCTAGTACTTATTCTGTCGGTCTCTTTTTGCCGAACCGCTAAGTTACGGGAGCGTAAACACACCAGCATCGGTTGTCAAGTGATGTTGGTGGGGACAAACACAGACACACAAACATATATATATATATATATATATATATATATATATATATATATATATATATATATATATTATACATATACATATACATATATACGATGGGCTTCTTTCAATTTCCATCTACCAAATCCACTCACAAGGCTTTGGTTAGCCCAAGGCTATAGCAGAAGGCACATGCCCAAGGTGCCACACAGTGCGACTGAACCCGGAACCATGTGGTTGGTAAGTAAGCTACTTACCACACAGCCACTCCTTCATCAAAATTTCATAGCTACAAGATAATGCATAATTAATTCAAAACCAGTGATATGCTGAGCTTGAAAAGACCCACCAAACCAAGCAAAATCATAGTCATACTCGATGTTGGTATCACATAAATGGTACCCATGCCGATGGCTTGTGAAAAGCACCTTTCGAATGTTGGGCTTCACAGAGGCAAAGTGGTCGAATTCATTTTGAGTTTTGGGCCTCACAGAGGCAATGACCGAGACCTTTGGCATTTTGTTGTGCTTGGGAGGAAGACCCATCAAGCCAAGCCAAATAGCAGTTGTGGCAGATACCAGTGTCACGCAAATGGCACCCACCGCAGTTGTAGCTGATACTGGTGTCACACAAATGGCACTCATGCCAGTGTCACATAAAGGCACCCATTACACTCTCAGAGTGGTTGGCATTAGGAAGGGCATCAAGCCATAGAAACCATGCCAAATCAGAGTGGAGTCTGGTGCAGCCTCCCAGATCGCCAGCACTGGTCAAACTGTCCAACCCATGCCAGCATGGACGACAGGCATTAAATGATGATGATGATGATGACAATGATGAT
>NC_043010.1:67307166-67372166 GCF_006345805.1 Octopus sinensis
TTCCAAGTGTTATGCATACAAAATTTCCTGCAACTGTCATGGTTTTAGGGGTTGTCAACAATGAATGACATGTGATGTCTCCCTTACTTCTTTCCACAAGGCCTTAGAGTTAAATCTGTCGCCTACATTGAGGTCCTGGAAATAATTGTTAAGCTCTGGATAGACAGTGTGTGCAATGGAAGGTCATATGTGTTTCAGTAAGACTCTGCACTATCACACATGGCTCTAGTAACACAGGAAAGGATGGCTGAAAATTTTCCTGATCACATAACCCTTAACATTTGACCTCCTAATTCCTCAGATCTCAATCCATTGGACTATTATATGTGGAGCATTGTTGAGAGAGAGAGGTCAATGAACATGCCCATAACACCAAAGATTCTTTGAAAGCTGCCATAGTCAGGATAATGTCCAAAACAAACAAATAAATCATTATCATTTGTATGTGATGATAAAAGAAATCATCATCATCGTCATCATTATTATTATTATTATTAGAGAAGCTAGCTGATTGAATCGTTAGCATGCTGGGCAAAATGCTTCATGGCATTTCATCTGTTTTTACATTCTGAATTCAAATTCCACTGAGGTCAACTTTGCCTTTCATCTTTTCAGGGTCAATAAATTAAGTACCAGTAATTGTCTAGCCCCCTGCCTCAGAATTTCAGGCCTTGTGCCTATAGTAGAAAGGATTATTATTGAGTGAGAGAGCAATGCATGCCATCAAAGTGACACTGGGGTAAAATATACGAAGCCCAGTATACCCATCATGACTACCTGTCTGATAAGGGTACACCAGGCACATGCATCACAACCATATGAGCAACATGGTGATCTGATATCAAGATAAATAGTGCATGACATTGCAGGCAGGGCCCAGTTAGAATTTTCTTCTGGTCGAGTAGCCCATCCCATTCAAAAGGTCCCTGAATAAGGATTGTTTAAGGATGTTAAATGAACCACCCATGTTTGCAAAGGTGAATTATCTAAACCTCTATGAATTCCTCTCAACACATGGCTATGATGCTCCCCCGCTAATTCTGCTCGTGATCAGAGATGCACATATCGTCAGCCACTAAGGGACATGCTCAACTGGTTACGGTCAAGTAACTGACAAGCAAATCTGTGGTATTGAGCAGAATATTTGCTGTAGCCCATCTTTTATACCAATCATCAACATCATCACCATCATCATCATCATCATCACCATCACCATCATCATCATCATCCTCATCATCATCATCATCATCACCATCATCATCAATATTATTGTTGTTGTTATTAATAAAGTGGCAGGCTGGCAGAATCGTTCGTTCATTGGACTGAATGCTCTGCAGTATTTCTTCCGGCTGTTTTATGTTCAGAGTTCGAATGTTGCTGGGGTCGACTTCGCTCCTCATTCTTTCGAGGTCAACGAAATAAAGTATCGATCAAGCACTAGAGGTCGATGTAATCGAATAACTTCTTCCCATTAAAATATTTGACCTTGTGCCAAGATTTGAAGGAAAGGGCAGTGAGTGAGCTGGCAGAATCGTTAGTGCGTCGGACAAAATGTTTATCGGAATTTTCCCCAGCTCTGTACCTTCTGGTTTCAAAATCCGCCCAAGTCGACTCTGCCTTTGATCTTCTCGCGGTTGTTGAAATGAGAGCTAATCGAACACTAGGGGCCAATGTAATCAACGAGACCCGTCCTCCCAAATTTCAGGCCTTGTGCCTTTAATAGAAAGGGTTATCGGAAAAACAGCGAGCTGGGGTGAATAGGTAGCGTTTGTGCCAGAACTCTTATGTTCCGTGTTCGAATCTTGCTGAGGTCATTTTTGCCTTTCACTCCTCTGGGGTTGATAAAATATAATACTGGTTAAGTCCTGGTGTCACAAGTATCGACAAACCCACCCCACTTGTGTCTAAATTAGAAACAATTTTTATTAATAACTAGCAGTATCGTCCGGCGTTGCTCGGATTTGTTTCGACCCTTTAGAATTGGAATTTTTGAAAAGTAAAAATTTTGCATTATATAGCTTGTTTATTCTCTTTTAAGTGAACATTTTTCTGGTTGAAATACACCGAAAAATGGTGACACAACAGTCAAAAAATCGTAAAAAATAGGGATTTTCATAGAAAAAAAAGCACCTTTTTGATGTAAATAATTTTTGGTGTTAACATGGTCCGATTTGAATTTTATCTTCTACGGAATAAAGAGCAAGCCTTCTTCTATCATACTCTCAATTTTGGCCAACTCGCACCGCAGGGTCTCGGAGGAAATAGTGTTAGTTGAAGGCTACCAAACCTGCCATACACAGACAACTTCAGCTTTATATAGAGAAAGATTTTATTTTAACGTCGACTTCACATTACAAGGGAAGCAACTCTTCTTACCTTAAACTTCTGCTTCTCTCCGTTGAATGGTCTTTGGTACCACAAGATTTCCAGATTGGTTTCCGATTCAGACACAAGGCTGGCAATGTTTAAGAAGTGGTTAGTTGATACCATCTGCCTCAGTAGTTTACTGGTACTTTATTTTATCGACCCTGGAAAGGTTAAAAGCAAGGTTGACATCGGTAGGATTCGATCTCGGAATGTAACAGAGTCGGAAGAAATACCGTAAAAACATTTATTCCGACTTTAAGGATTTTTGCCAGCTCACGACCTTGGTCAGGATAGGTAGAGGGTGTTTCATTGGGGTTCTTTAAATTTGGAGTTCAAATCCCTCCGAAGTCGACTTTGTCTTTCATCGATTTTACTTGGTCTCCACTGCAACCTGGGATCGATGAAGTAAAATAAGGGCTTCGCTTTATTTAATATCCAAAAATAAAAATGGGAAAATGGAATGAAAAAAAAAGAAACTTTGTGTTTTTGTGTTTTATTTACTTTGCTTGGTAGTCGTTGTAGGACCGACTAGTCACGACTAGCTAGCGCAGATGTGCGAGTACGCGGTGCGCGCACCGGGACCACTCTTCTCAAGTAGTACCCTACTTTGTTGGGTGGAAAGTAATTTTCATCATCATTATAATTGTATTTTTACATCTCGTATAAATCATTCGCTAATTTTTATATGTACCCCACGTCTGTGTTGTCTGTCCTCGTGGTGTCCCCTCTATATTTAGGGCTTTATGCCTAATAAAGAAAAGGGTTAACAACTGATGCGACCAGTTTATTCCATGCTTCGACAAATCTGAGCCTGCAAAACTGCCGCGCTGCTTTTTGTTATATGTGTGCGTGTTTTTTTCTATAAACGTGTCCACGGGTGGTGATGTTGAAATTCAAGAAGACAGTTGTCTAGATCAGTGCTTTTCAAACTTTTTGCTGGAGCGGAACCCCAAGGAAACATTTCACTGGCTCGAGGAACCCCTGTGCAATAATTTAATAGTCTTATGCACACATATCTGCACAGGAGACTTAAAAATTACTGCCGATTTTAGCAGTTTTGTAACTTCTTGCGGAACCCCTGGACTGTACTGGCGGAACCCTAAGGTTCCGCGGAACCCTGGTTGAAAACCACTGGTCTAGATGTTGAAATTATAGTTTGTCGATGTCCAGAGAAGCAGGACGTTCGAGATATCGTGACTGATAGAGAGTGTTCGTGTGATTGCACGTCCCTGGACAGTTTCCAGTAGATCGATATTCTGAGGACACACACAGAGTTAATTTACACCCGTCATTCATAATATATATATGAACGTAGCTAAGATTTGAACGAAACAATGATCAAAGACATTCCAACAGTGACGATCTCATCTCTTTCTTTACGTATAAGAAAGCCAGGACTTTGTTATTTAACAATCTTTTTTTTTTTTAAGGTGATAGTGTATAGTCTGAGGGAGATTTGGTTGCCATTTCTAGCCTAGTTGAGGGATCACATAGAAGCTCTTTCTTCAGGTCGTAAAGAAGATATTTGAACCAGAGGTTTCCCAGCAAAGTTTTCTGTAAAAACTCTTTATTTTTTCGCTTTTACGTCCATTTTCCATGCTCGCTGGTCAAAAAGTAGACGTATGTGGCAAGTATACAGGAGCAGTAAACAGTCAGAGCCCAGCCTTGGGAAAACCGGGCCCATGGGTTAGACAGATGTGTTATCAAAGTATTTCTTTTACAGACAGATGTCCTTCCTGTCATCTACTCTTACCTGCTTTGGAGTAAGAAATCTGGATCTTTTTGGTTTGAACGGCAGTTTTTTTCTAGCGGTGCCATATAAAATTGTCACCCATAATTATGACCCTCGTATCGATCTATTGCATTTCAATCTGTTTTAGGGTTGGGGTTAGGGGTGGGGGGAAGGGTATCTTTTTTTCTTCACAAATGTAAATAAACCCAATCTGTTTCTTAAACGAGGGACATATTCATACGGCACAGAATGTTTTTTACCTCAATAGACGTCAGTGATTGGTTGAAATTGCAGAAACTGAAGAAAAACAACAACAAATATCTTACAAACTATAGAATTTTCCCAATAAAGCCAAGAGAAAAAGATGTTTTATAAACACATTCTACCAGTATACGAAGTTCAAAAGTGTTTAGTTACGTGGAAATTATTTTTAAAAACTGCCGGTCAAACCGAAAAGATCCAGAAATCTCATATTCTGCACGTCGTCAAGCATAGGTACGGGAAGCGGGGTGGGGTGGGGGGGTTAACTGAATGCATTGACCCCCTCCTCTCTCCAGTTGCTTTCTGTGGGGAATGGAAGTATGTATATGCGTGTGTGGAGGCACAATGGCTCAGTGGTTAGGGCAGTGAATTTGCAGTTATGGGATCACGGTTTCAATTCCTAGACCAGGGATTGTGAGTGTTTGCATACAGCTCTATATATATTGTTTCTCTTCTAGGCACAAGGCCTGCAATTTTAGAGGAGGGGATCTAGTAAAGCGCATTGACCCCCAGTACACAACTGGTAGTTATTTTGTTGACCCCCAAAAGGATGAAAAGCAAAGTCAACCTCGGTAGACACGTCTCTTTTATTCCACCAGACTTTGCATTGACCAATACCTTGTGTCCACACCTTTTTCTTTACTGCCCACAAGGGGCTACACACAGAGGGGACAAACAAGGACAGACAAACGAATTAAGTCGATTATATCAACCCCAGTGCATAACTGGTACTTATTTAATCGACCCCGAAAGGATGAAAGGCAAAGTCGACCTCGGCGGAATTTGAACTCAGAACGTAGCGGCAGCCGAAATACCGCTGAGCATTTCGCCTGGCGTGCTAACGTTTCTGCCAGCTCGCAGCCTTGTGTCCACACCAGTGCAGTCTTCTGTCCAGCAACCTTCAGCCAATTCCTCTTATATCTAGTTATATCTCTCAATTCGCTTATGCCTCATCATTACAATAACCTTAAATACCCAGTGGAGCATCCTCACTTCATGTTTCTCAGCCTCCAAACATCCTCTGCATTCAATTCTTTCATTACCCATATTTCACTACCATGCAGCATCACACTTTGTACACAAGCATCAATCAATCTATCTTTTGCTCCACCGGGGGTCAACTTTGCCTTTCAGGGTTGATAAAATAAGTCTCAGTTGAGCAGAGGTGGGGGGGTCAATGCATTCAGTTAGCTCCCTCACTCCCCATACCTATAACAGAAAGGATTGCTAAGGCTGGGCTCTGACTGCTTATTGCTCCTGTATACTTGCCACATACAATGTCTACTTTCTTACCAGCCTGCATGTAACACCACAACACTTCTTGTGTACCTATAGTTTATTTTAGATACACTATGTGGAAATTTTGTGGAGGCACAATGGCCCAGTGGTTAGGGCAGTGGACTCGTGGTTAGAGGATTGCGGTTTCAATTCCCAGACCGGGCGTTATGTGTGTTTATTGAGGAAAAACACCTAAAAATTCCACAAGCCCCGGCAGGAGGTGGTGGCGACCCCTGTTGTACTCTTTCGCCACAACTTTCTCTCACTCTCTCTTCCTGATTCTTGAGTAATGCTGCGATATAGTGGCATCCCGTCCAGCTGGTGGGGGGGAACACATACGCCACAGAAACTGGGAAACCGGGCCCATGAACCTGGCTAGGCTTGAAAAGGGCGACGTTTATCATTTTTTTTTTATCGTATGTGGAAATTTTACCAACTCCTTTTCTGCTTGTCTAGCACTGACATTTCCCAGATGGTAATGAGGTCCTGTCTTCTTTCCTACTTACCAAAATATTACTCTACTCAATTCTAGGTTCGGTTTCTAGAATTTCTTCTCTAAACCTTCCACAGGCTCAACTATGAGTGTTATGTCACCAACATATTCAAGTTCTGACAGACAATCCGTCTCAAAGACCTTTGTTATGGCTTGGGGTACTATAAGGGGAGCGGAGAACTAAGCCATGATGAACACTTACCTGCATACTTAATTCCCCACTGAACTCATCGCCAACTCTCCCTTTGTCAAGTTATGCATATCTCTGTACATAGTTTGCACTGCTCTCACAAACCATTCACCTACACTGAATTTCCTGAAGGACTACCAGATGACAGAGCTTGATATCCAGTCAAAAGATTTTTCCAGATTAACAACTCGTCGTGGCACTCCATCGGTTACAACGATGAGGGTTCCAGTTGTTCCGATCAACGGAACAGCCAGCTCATGAAATTAACGTGCAAGTGGCTGAGCACTCCACAGACACGTGTATTCTTAACGTAGTTCTTGGGGAGATTCAGCATGACACAGAGTGTGACAAGGCTGACCCTTTGAAATACAGGTACAACAGAAACAGGAGGAAAGAGTGAGAGAAAGTTGTGGTGAAAGAGTACAGCAGAGTTCGCCACCCTGCCCTTCCAGAGGGCGCTTTAAGTGTTTTTGCTCTATAAACACTCACAACACCCAGTCTGGGAATTGAAACCATGAGTTCGCTGCCCTAACCACTGGGTCATTGCGTTTCCAGATCATTGAATACTAGGTAGACAAACTTAGTTTAAAAAATCTTGTGCAGTTGTCTCCCTAGGAAAAAAGATATATTCTGACCTCGCATGAATGCAAACTGCATCTCACCTCATCTGATTCGCTTCCTCATCAGTTGAGCCTAGACTGTTTCTTTTATTTTCATACCTTGGTCCTTTAGCTTGATATCTCTCTGGTTGCTGCTTTCTTGAGTTACTTTCTGTGTGAAATGGATGTATATGTGTGTGTGGAAATGGCCCAGTGGTTAGGACAGTGAATTTGCAGTTGTGGGATCGCAGTTTCAATTCCTAGACTAGGGGTTGCGAATGCTTATTGAGCGAAAAACACCTAAAGCTCCATGAGGCTCTGGTGGTGGCGAACCCTGTACTCTTTCACCACAACTTTCTCTTACTCTTTCTTCCTGTTTCTGTTATACCTGTATTTCAAACAGCCAGCCTTGTCACTCACTGTATCATGCTGAATCTCCCCAAGAAGGGGCCCTTAAAATACTACTGTGGATCCCCTCTCTTTTACTTGTTTCAGTCATTTGACAGCAGCCATGCTGCAACACCACCTTTAGTCAAGCAAATCAATCCCAGGACTTATTCTTTGTAAGCCTAGTACTTATTCTATCAGTCTCTTTTGCTGAACTGCTAAGTTATGGGGATGTAAACACACCAGCATCGGTTGCCAAGCAATGAATACAGACACACAAACACGCATATATACATATAAACGACGGGCTTCTTTCAGTTTCCCTCTATCAAATCCACTCACAAAGCTTTGGCCAGCCTGAGGCTATAATAGGAGACACTTGCCCAAGGTGCCACGCAGTGGGACTGAACCCGGAACCATGTGGTTGGTAAGCAAGCTACATACCACACAGCCTATTTACTACTTTGTTGTGTGAAGCCCCAAAAGTCGTATACGGACCCTCAGGGGCTATATAGACCCCTGGTTAAGAACCAGTGATTTAGATTGAAACCTTGCATCAAATTTTCTTGTTATTAGTTTATATTTCTAAACACTAGCTTAATAATGACAATGTTATTTTAATAAATTTGTTATTTTCACAATTAATTGAAACAAAGCCATGTATTTCCATGTAAAGATGGTGAGAAAAGGGTTACAAAAACATCAATCATCCGTTTTCCATGCTAGCATGGGTTGGATGGTTCGACCGGGGTCTGGGAAGCCAGGAGGCTGTGCCAGGCTCCAGTCTGATTTGGCTGGGTTTCTACAGCTGGATGCCCTTCCTAACACCAACTACTCCATGAGTGTAGTGGGTGCTTTTTACATGCCACCGGCCACGATCAGTTGGTGCTTTTACGTGTCCCCGACACGGACACCAGTCAGGCGGCGCTGGCATCTGCCACGTTTGGACGGTGCTTTTTACGTGTCACCGGCACAGGTATCTTAACTACAATTTCCATTTGATTTTCATTTTGATGTTGGTGTTGATGTACTTGACTCAATAGGTCTCCTCAAGAACAGTGGGTCTCTCTACGATCCAAGGTTAGCACAGCAGGCCGTCCTGCAAGCCATGAACTCACTTCATTTGTCGATTAATGTTAGTATGAATAAATTATGATGATGAAAGGAACAATTGAAATTTCAAAAATACAAAAAAATAAATAATATTAACAAAAATTATTTTTCAGTGGTGGTGCCCCAGCATGGCTGCGGCCTTCGGGCTAAAACATTTTTAAGGATTTAAAAAACATATCAAGCCAAGAACTGAGAAATAATTCTTCACATTTATGACAAAAATTGTTCAACAAAAAAAAAAAAATATTACAAAAATTTCTGGTCTTTTAGAAAAGAACACAAAAAAATGTTACACCTAAAAATGTTTTTTGTACAATTATTCTAACTAAAGATCAAATGTAACTTCAGTCCATTAAACTTTCGTTTTTCTACCTTCAAATAAGGCATACATTTATTTATATTCCAAAATAAATTTTTTTGTGGAGGAATACTGAAGATATGAATGGAAGTACATACACGTAGACAGGAACAACCTTCCAACAAAATACTAATAAAATTCAAGGACTGGCATCTGAACTAATTCTGTTCCAAATACACTGACAACGATGTGATGTTTGTTCCATGTACCCCAGCCGATCCTCTGCATCTGGACACCTGAAATTACACAACAGACAAGCAAATATGCACTCTTATATGTTGCTATGTGCAAATGTTGTACTCTTTACAAACCGAGTAAAGACGCCACATTATGATAATGCATTGTTCTTGCTTGTTAAAGACACACAAACACAGTCTTAAAAAGATACTTCCTTATGAACGTGGTTCTTTCATCTTTGTGTAGTCCACTTTGCTTAGGGAGCAGAACATCCATTTTACCAAAGTCAGTAACAGTAAGGTATACCTTTAGTGATCATAGGTGACAAGGCATAGATTTTCAAATGAGAAAATACCAACATTTTCATTTGAAGTTTGCAGCTTCAAAACTGCCACATCTAATAGGTACACTGTCGATGTAAACGAATAAACTGAGTCATTTTGTGAGCATGAGTGAAGTGTTGAAAGTTAGAATAAAAATTTGCAAGAAAAATCAATGAGATGATAATCCAACTTGGTATATATATTTACATATGTAATATATAAATATATGTACATATATCAATACATATTCTTCAATATATTATGTCTCTGTAAATGCATTCATATTTTCACATTCATTTTCTTTGCCATCTTCAGTTGATAAAGGCCTGGCTAATTCATAATTATATACACAATTAATACAAATTGTAGAATATCCACATATATTGTTCATTATCCTTTCATTCAGACTGTATTAATACCATATTAGCTTTCATATACTTTGAATGTGTGTGAGGGTGAGCATATGTGTGTGTGTGAGTATAATTAGTACTTCATCCGTTTGTACTCGTAGTTGTCATCTGTAGTTTTACGCTTCTCAATGATGCGCTGGATTTTCTGCCACTGCCGGTCAAGCTCGGCTTTCTCATCTTTGGGACCAGTACGACGGGTTTTCCTGCCATCGGCCATCTTGACACCATATTGGAAAGCAGCTTTAGGCATAGCCTCCTTATTCGCCATATACTCGCTGTACTCTTCTTGCGAGTCGAAATCCCAACGCCCTATGGGACCCTTTTTGTTGCCGTGATCCATTTTCGTATAATCCACTTCATCATCAGAATCATCGATGGCATCAGCAGATTCCATCATACCCGGGTAACACTCTGCATAGCTGTCGATTTCCATTTTGGCCTTTAACTTCCGCAGTCTTTCCTCTTCTTTCTTCGTAGCAGCTTTTTCCTTCTCTTCTTCTATTTCAGCAAATGACTTGAAACATTCGTTGATAGATTTAACCAAATCCTTCGCTGAGTTTGGCATTCTGTCTTTGTCTTCGTCCTCATCAGCAGGTTTCTCGAAGTAAGTCTTTTTCGAGCTCCTATCACGATCATAATCCCTGTCGCTGCGGTCTCTGTCCCTGCGGTCCATACCACTTGAACTTCGGTCTTTATCTCGGCTGTAGTAGCTTCCATCGTGGTCCCGATGATCCAGATCCCTATCTCGATCACGATCTCGGTCCCCTCTGTCTCCTCGATCCCGGTCACTCCGATCCCTATCGCGATCGCTTCGATCTCTGTCTTTACGATCACGTTTGTCTTTGCTCTTGGAAAACTGTCCGGACATCACAGACGGATTGTACTCACCAAGATCACCATAAATGCTTTCGTCGTGGCCAGGCAACAGCATTTTATCCCCTGCGCTTCCAGAGCCTCCATTTCCGCCACCTGCATTACTTCCTGGACGAGCATCTTCTTTCATTTTATTTTTCTCTTTCTTCTTCAACTTTTTGTTCTCGCGGCGTCCCTGTCGCAAGTAGGACAGAATCTGTGTCAACTTATTAATGACAATATCATTGGTGGTCAATGTCGTGTCGGATTCGGGCACTGGACAGTCAACCTTACTGCGGATAAGCGTTGTTGGAACATCAGAGTCAGCAAATTCATCCTCTAAATCCACCACGTAGGCCATACGACTCGGCAGAAACAATTCATTGCGCTCAGGGTACTTCGATTTGAAGATGATACGGTAAATATTCCTTCCCATCTTGGTTTTGAATAAGATCTGATCCTCTGGGTCTTCTTCTTTCTCTTTCTTCTGTGTCAGGGCCTTCTCAAGCTCTTCTTCCTCTTCACGTTCTTTGCTGGTGATTTCGGCACGGACTTTCTCTAGCAGGGCATAATCAAGCCCCTTCACAAGATGGGTATGTTCCATGTCACCTCCGAGGTATTTGGACTCTTGGATAATCTGTTTACGCCGTTCAGCGTAGTTTTCGCCAGATTTTGCATCTGGGGCCACGGCACGGTAATCAGCCGTGGTGCTAATAATTTCAGTCTCGGCATAATCCCTGTTTAACCCATCTCTTCTCTCTTTCGCTCGATCCCTGTACTTCTGGGCTAGTTCTTTCTGTCGGTCCTCCTCGAGACGTTTCAATCGGGCGTAGTAACTTTTTTTCTTCCGTCTCCTGGTCGCCGGGTCATCGTCGTCTTGTTCTCCCAACTCGTGAGCATCTTCGTAACCGGACAGATTCCCACCATCATCCCCGGCACCGGCACCGGTCGCAGAACTTCCTAGTTCACTGACTCCGGAACCTAAACCACCGTGGGCTCCACTGGCAGATCCCAAACCGGACGAGCCTGCGGCCCCGCCAGACAGATCGTGGCTTGCCGAGGATGCGGATCCCGCATTAGCAGCGGCGGCAGCCGACGCAGAACTCCTTGAAGAGGATAACGCTGACAAAGAAACGTGGCCGCTGGACGAGGATCCGGCGGCCACTCGCGGTGTCATCAAAAGTTTACGGAAATCTTCATTCGTCAACGGATGAGCATCGTCACCTACCTCTGCGTTGTAATCTGCGGGAGGTAACGGATTGGAATACGCTTCCGCGTCCTCCTTCGGCATTTTGGATGAGTTTACAAACCACTATTCGGTACCTCTTATCTCAAGTGCTGGAATATCTTCCTTCCCAGTGAAATTACGATAAATATCCGCAAAACGTACAAAAAAGACGGAGCCGCAATACAATGGCCGCCCAATAAACTGTGGAGAGTTATCTCTCTTGCTTTGTAAGAATATCAACATTTGGCTTCCTATTCTTCGCCTCAATGAAATTGTGAATAAACACCCATGCCGATAATATTTTTTTAAAAAACAATTGCAGCGTGGAAGGTGTTTATAAGCCATTTAAGAAACACACAAAAACCGTTAGATTCACTTCAACATTTAAATTTAATTTGTCAAAATATTTTCGTCGCTTTGGGACCGCGACCTGTTCACTGACAAAACTTCGTGCTGCATATTTTTTTTTTAGATATTTTAAAATGTAACAAATATTTTTGAATTTACAATTTTAACTGAAAAAATTTATTTTACTAACAATCATCACTACTGCTCTTAGATTACTTGTAGTTTACTTTGTATTCTATGAAAAAAAATTGATTTATACGTAACTATCGCCTTAGCTCTACAATCAATTATTGTACGTCTGTAACGGGGAATTATTGTCCACCTCTAGAATCGCTTTATTCGAATAGATCTATAATCAAAGGCTTTCCAAATATGACCGTCTGTCTTTTTCATTTTTGTTCTCAGACGCAGCATATCTAGGACCACAGTACCTCATGTGCACTTTTTTATTTTGAGGTGGTGTCGTGTAATATAAGGGAAATTTGGCTGCTATTTCTAGCGACCACATTGCGGTTCTCTCTTCTAAATGATGTTTGCGTGGAAATTTTTTTTAGCTTGTGTTCATATAAAAAAACAATCATAAATTTTTAGGAGAAAATAGAAAAAAAGAATCTAGTCGAGATTCAGCCTTGAGTCAGCACGACGAAAGACATTCCAACCGTGACCATCAGCCTGTTTCAGGCTTAGTCTAGGACTACTTTGAATTGTGTTAGGTTTTTTGATACCAACCCGCCTGGAACCACCGTTGGTTCTATGATACAAACTTCCTGTTTAAAGATATCTCAGTGAAAAACCTTCCATTAAAATTTCATGTTAAGTTTCAAACATTGTTTAATAATGGTTTCTTGTTTTGGTACAGGACTACAGTTTTTGAGGGGAGGGGGAAGTCGATTGCATCAACCCCAAAACTCGACTTATTTTATCAACCGCAAAAAGGATGAAATGCAATGGTCACCTCAGCAGAATTTGAACTCAGAAAGTAGAGATAAAAGAAAGGCTGTTAAGGTACAAGTATGACTGAGTGGCAAAGAAGCTTGCTTCCCAACCATGTGGTTCTGGGTTCAGTCCCACCACCTCGCACCTTAGGCAAGTGTCTTCTACTCTAGCCTCGGGCTGACCAAAGCTTTGTGAGCGGATTTGGTAGACGGAAACTGAAAGAAGCCTGTCATATCTATTATATAAAATCCGTTCTGTCTGTCTGTGTGTGTGTCTTCTAGGATCTCGGGCATCCTCCATCCGATTGCGTTCAAATTTGATATGTAGATACCGACAGTATCAGGGTGTGTATAAGTCTTGAAGAAATTACAAAAATCAATATCAGGTGAGAATGTGATCGATAAACCCTTCACAGAGCCTCTGGGATTGGTAGAAAGGAGAGAAGAGGGAGGTAGAGAGGGTGCAAATCCTCTTCAAACCGGAAATCTGGCATAGAATGGCCCTCTTTTCTAAAGGCATTCAAAATGTTAGGTGACAATATTAAACAGGCTTAAGTCTACCACCTTAATTGGTCCCATCCTTGTTGTGGTATAGTCTACCCCAAAGTCCCATCCTTGTTGTAGTATTGTGGGTTCTGTGCCCCATTGACCCAGAAAACTATACCGGTAGAGTACAAGATCTTGTTAGGGCTTCCCATGCTGGATAAGTCAAAGGGCAGAAGCCAAACTAGCATGGGCCACTTCTCTGTAGAGGTAAAAATGGGTTTGCTGATACCCCTACTTAGAAAAGAGTAAAAATCAAAACCAATAAGGCTTGAGAGAGGAAGGCCTTCCTTCAGGGAAACATGATGCAGAGCAGCAAAACCCAGAAGTAAGAATCCAACATCCTGCATTATACACCAGGCCCTGACCTAGAACCCAGAAGGGAAGCAAAAGAGAGGAAGCCTTAAAAATAGTTGATGGTGGTTTAGATGTATCCTGGTCGTGGAGTCATCTAAACATGACTCTCTTCAGAAGGCTGTAATATCATTTGACAGGAACTCGGTATAAAGAATATATAAAACAAGGCCATAACTTTAATGCCGGCATTAAAGGCATTTATATATATATATATATAAGCTGAATGATAAATGGAAATAGTCTGATGTGTGGAGGCCATGGTCTTCTCCTGTGCACTACCTCCTGTTTACTGGCTGGTGTGTGGTGTGAGAGAGCCAGTTAGATTGTGTCTTTACGGTCTGATGTCAGGGCGAGCAGAGAGAAATTCGTATGGTCATGTGTCAGAATCTCATGCTCTAGTGCCATCTAGTGAGCTTGTTTAAACCCACTGTCAATGAAGGTAACTGTGCCTACAGTGGGATACAAAGGTAGAGCTGATAAAACAGGGATCCAGCTGGAGAGAAGCAGAAAAGACAGGCCCTTAGTTGAGAAGAGTAAAGTCATCAATGGCCAATGCTCCAGAGGGAACAGAGAGTTTAATGAAAAATTGAATGAATGAATGAATGAAAGACTGAATGAATGAATGACCCTAGTAGGTCATGATAGGATTTGAACATTGAATGCAATGTGTTACAACAAATACTGCAAGATGTCCTGTTTGATGTTCTTACAGTTCTGACAATTCATTGCTCTCAATTGACACTGTTTTTTATTGATCTTAGAAGGATGAAAGGCTCAACTGAATAAAATCTGTAATATGTATAGATTATTGTTTCTCAATTCCTTTCAATACATCCAGAAATTATTTACTTGTTACATTTCACTTTTTGCATGGGATTTCAACTCAGAGCTCAAAGTGTTGGGAAAAAAATACCACAAAACATGCCTGTTAACAAACACTGTAATTCTGCCAGCCCAATACTCTAGATCAATGGTTCTCAAGGCGGTGAGCTGGCAGAATCGTTAGCACGCTGGGCGAAATGCTTAGCAGTATTTCGTCTGCTGTTACGTTCTGAGGTTCAAATTCAGCTGAGGTCGACTTTGCCTTTCATCCTTTCGGGGTCGATTAATTAAGTACCAGTTACGCACTGGGGTTGATATAATCGACTTAATCCGTGTGTCTGTCCTTGTTTGTCCCCTCTGTGTTTAGCCCCTTGTGGGTAGTAAAGAAATAGGTTCTCAACCAGGGTCCACATAAGATTTGGGGGTAGGGCTGGGGATGTTCGCACAACAAAATAGTAAATGGGGGATCTATAATAATATTTTAAGGGTCCCAGAAAAAAAGTTTTGCTTTAGATTTATGTATTGGTATATATTGTAAAAAATAGCCAGGTTTCTTTCTTTAACATTTTACAGAGTTCAACCTACACAAGTTAATGTGTGGAAAACAAAATAGGGATTTTGAATGGAGTTTCTATAAAACTAGTTTTTAAACATTGAATGGCTATGGGGGTTCACCAGAATGAAATAGTAACCAGAGGGCTCCATGTATAAAAAATGGTGAAAAACCCCTGCTTTAGATGTATGTGTTGGTATGTATTGTAAGAAACAGTAAGGCTTCCTTCTCTAACATTTTACATAGTTCAACCTACACAAGTTGATGTGTGGCAAACAAAATAGGGATTTTGAATGGAGTTTCTATAAAACTAGTTTTTAAACATTGAATGCTTCTGTGGGTCCACCAGATATTAATAAAAAATGGTTAAGAAACCCCTGCTCTAGACTATTACTTTCTTTTATCATCCCACCACCACTACTACCACTACCACATAAATGGGTCCATTTATTCGTTTATTCACAACCACTCTGGCTATAACTATTTGGTTGTTAAGCATATACTTGCTTACTTTTTAACAAGTTGCCTTCAGCTACAGAACGTATCTGATAAACGTATCTGATGAATTGTCCAACAAACAATTAAAACCTTCGTTTCACTCTTCGCCTCAAGTCACCGTCAAGATGTTCGTAGGCCCAGTTGGTACTACTTATGAAGAATGGTCCCGGTGCGCGCACTCGCGTAGTCGCGCATCCGCGCTAGCTAGTCGATCCTACAACGACTACCTAGCAAAGTAAATATAACACAAAATAAATGGCGATCTTACGGTATAATTACCGGTACCTATACCGAAGGTTCACCCTAGCTAGGCTCCGATGCGCGAGTACGCGAGTGCGCGCACCGGGACCACTCTTCTTAAGTAGTACCACCCAGTTCTATCATGAGGCTGGGTCTTCATGTTTTACTTGATAAATCACAACTATGAGTTGGTGGATATTTTTGACGATGGAAACAAGTTCTCGGTGAACACCGCCAAAATGTTCCGACAAAGGGAGTTGAGGGGAAAAACATCCTAATGTTTATTATTAATTTTATTTCAAAGCTTGAAACAGAACTTTTCGGGATGTGGAAACTACCCGCTCCCCCACTTCGCCATTCCGGTTGAAATATACAAACACACACCACTGATATATATATATATATATATCAATGTTTACGTAGATCAGTTACACCAGTGTCTGTTTTTGTTTGGTTGTTTTCAATAATGACATTTGGTCGAGATTCTTGGAAATTAACCAAAGACAGTAATGGCAAGTTCCCCTCCGTGACACCCACGTCGGTTCGCTCTTGGTTTCCTAGATGAACTGCTATATCCACATTTTACTTTGTGTCTCGTCTCCGGGTACGTTTTCTTCTTCATGGTCTTGTGTACATGTTATGCAGACACGCGAACATACAAAAAACCACCACCAATAAATTCATACAAATATTTACTTACACACACACACACACACACGCGCGCATAAAGCCAAAAATCCATGCCTACATCTAACAACCACCACACTCGTTCTACATACACGGACACGCGTTTCTCGTTTATTGATTAGTGTTATAAGTAGGAAGGGCAGAGCCGTTTGGGTCCCCCGGGGGCCTCCTGGACTTGTGGTTGGTTGAGGTTGCGACGGTTTTAATGCCAAGTTGGAAATTGTAGGTTAGTAGTTTCTAGGAAGACGAGGACAGAGGCGGGTTCCATCAAAGAAGCAGATGTACGAAGGAATGACTTGGTAAGTCTTTTAGTACGGATTCTATTAAGTCAGATTCAGATCCTGTCCGCCATGTTGGATTTATGGTCAAAAAAAGGGGGGGGGGAATAATGAGGGTTTTTAAAAAAAAAAAATTATTATTAAAGAAATTCCGGCTATTCTATAGAAAATATAAATGCAAGATGATACTACAATTATAGTTTCTAAAATATCTGTTTGTAACGCAAGTCCTTTTTCATAATTTCAGTAATTAGCGCGGCGAAATAATGTCATTTTAGAGTGCGGGAACCCCTCGGGACAATTAAGTACTTTTATTTCTCTAATTTCCATCAGCTTGCTCCGACCCTTGGTTTTGTTTTTCTTTATAACATCTTTGCATGCCGCAAAAACGAACGAGATGAAGTGGGAAAAAATTCTCTCCAAAGACTAAAATAAATTTTTGAAAACGAACTTATTAATTAAATTGAAGTATGTGTCCCGAAAAATTATTTCCAGCTTTTTGGGTAGGGTAGTGTGCATTGGTAAAAGAAAGACGGAACCTGGGACAAGATAGTCGTTTGACCAGCTAAAAGTAACACCCCAAATTTCCTTCATGATGCATCTCATCACCTTAAAAAAAACTGAACACATTTGTTATTATGATCGGGGTGGTTACGGTTGGACTGTCTTTTGATCCAGCTATATCTCCATGATCAGAGCTGATCTGGGGTTAACCAACAATTAATCATGTCACTTCTATTATAATCGAATTCCTGTTATTCTCATTATCAATGAAAGTTTTTTCTGGTGATTAAGAATTTGCGAAATTGACACATTTATTAGAAGACTAAAACTTCTCAGCAGTGTCTGGCGAATCTGGACTGGCGCCCACTGTCTCGTCTCCAAACACTAGCTGTAGGATTTCGTCTATCAAATTCCTGGTAATTAATATCTGTTCTCTTCTCCAAGATTTTCTTTAATTGTAATTAAAGACCTGTATTGTAAGAAATTATTTTTCCTTCAGGTCATGGGGGAATATAGAAGGTATAATTCTGAGAGATGCCACACAGCCTCTGCCAAATGTAAATTGGAGAAGACGAAATTAAAATCTATGTGATGTATTCTTCACAACGACAGATCCCTTACGCGGTCGCACGACATGCTAAAAATGGCAGCTAAATCAGCCTAACACTACATCCTACTGTCTTAAGATATTACAGGATACAGTGGACAATATAGTCCTGCAACACAACCCCACCAAAATGGAGTGGTCATGGCTGGCATGCCTTTATTGTAGATCTGCTTGATCGTAGCTGACCTACTACTAATAAAGAATTTGACACGTCATTTCTTACACATTCAAAATAAAATTTTGAAAATGTATCTTCCACGTATTTGAAATACAAGAGGAAGGGACAGTTTCTATGTGGTCCTTCGGCCTGTTAGAAATAACAGCCAAGTTCATCCCAAATCACGCCCAATTGTTTTTAAAATAAAAGAGTATAATTTCGCTAATGTAGTACAAGTTTGCATTATGTCTGGAAATAAGACTGGATAGTCACGATTGGAATCATTCCCATCACAGTACTGCTAAATGAAGGTTGACCTAGGGTTAAGCAAATGTCAATGTAATTTATGCAAGCCACTCGGCGTAGCAAATGTCAGAGAAACTAAGCCGGCACATGTACAGTTTAGTGCCTCACCGATTTTCTTCCGTCAGTTTTCTGATAAGCACGTATTTTTTTAATGAAACTTTTCATAGATGCATTTTCGAGGATGTAGATTATGATTATATGAGTTATAATTTTAAAAAGTCTTGGAAGCGTTTCGGATCATTCTATTTTCCTCCTTCCCGACTTAGTTTCCTCATATCTCTCTCTAAAATACATGTTTTTAAATGACATTTTTGCAAAAATACGTTTTCGAAGATGCGGATTACGTAAATGTTACTATTTCAAACATATAAACCTGAAAAGTAAAAATGAAATTTTGTTAAATTTACAGTAAATGATAGGAAGAAAGTCGTGGAGGAGGAAAACTATAACTCTTTACTCTTTTACTTGTTTCAGTCATTTATTTGACTGTCGCCATGCTGGAGCACCGCCTTTAGTCGATCGAGCAAATCGACCCCAGGACTTATTTTTTGTAAGCTTAGTACTTATTCTGTCGGTCACTTTTGCCAAACCGCTACGTTACGGGGACGTAAGTACACCGGCATCGGTTGTCAAGCGATGTTGGGGGACAAACATACACACACACACACACACACATATATATATATATATATAAATATATACGACGCGCTTCTTTCAGTTTCCGTCTACCAAATCCACTCACAAGGCTTTGGTCAGCCCGTGGTTATTGTAGAAGACATTTGCCCAAGGTGCCACGCAGTGGGACTGAACCTGGAACCATGTGGTTGGTAAGCAAGCTACTTACCACACAGCCACTCCTGCGCCTATATGCATTTTTCTAAAAGTTATGAGAAAACAAAGTCGAGATGCGTGAAATATTCATCGATTCTTTGGACATTAAATTCCTATAAAAAAAAATATTTTAGAAAAAAATGTATTTTCACTGCAGATTCCGATAAAATCATAATCTACACCATTTGAAATATATTTGTAGAAACTTTCGTTCAAAAAAAAAACACGTAGAAGCAAAGGTCTACGGGGTGGCACGTTTCTGTAGTTATGCTCTTGTAATTAGTAGTAGACAGCCTTACTCTGAATGAAAAACCCTCAGACAAACGAAAATGTCTATTTTACTGTAACACGGAACCAGCTGTGTTTAATTGATTGCTATTGATTGCTGGAGTTTATTACCCGGACTTGTTAATTAATGTAGGAGTGGCTGTGTGGTAAGAAGCTTGCTTACCAACCACATGATTCCAGGTTCAGTCCCACTGCGTGGCACCTTGGGCAAGTGTCTTCTACTACAGCCTCGGGCCGACCAAAGCCTTGTGAGTGGATTTGGTAGACGGAAACTGAAAGAAGCCCCTCGTATATGTTTGTGTGTGTGTGTGTGTGTTTGTCCCCCCCCCCCCAACATTGCTTGACAACCGATGCTGGTGTGTTTACGTCCCCGTAACATAGCGGTTCGGCAAAAGAGACTGATAGAATAAGTACTTGGCTTACAAAGAATAAGTCCTTAGGTCGATTTGCTCGACTAAAGGCGGTGCTCCAGTATGGCCACAGTCAAAAGACTGAAACAAGTAAAACAGGGAATGCAAGAAAAAGAAACATTAAACTCAGTTTCGTTAAGTTCCAAAACACCAGGTCAGTCTTCTACTAACTTATGATCAAAGCCACTCCATTAGTGACCACCTTGTCCACATTGTCCAGTGTGTATTATTTTATTTAAGGCAGTAGAACAGGATTTGATGGGGATTTGGCTGCTATTTCTAATAGGCTGAGGGACCACTATTACGTATGTGATACCCTGCCGTATATGTATTTAGCATGTAGAATGTTCCACCAAGTTACTTTCCCTCGGCCCTTCGGGTCTTGTTAAATTTCTTTCGAGCAGCTAAAGTTTTTCAAATTTTCATCAGATTATTTTCAGGGAAAATGTAGTTCTGAAAAGTTGCAAGCATTTAGAATTACGTAGTTTTAGCCAATCGAAGCCTCGGTGCAAGAAGTTGGACGAAATCTAAGATCCTAAAATTGTTTCACAAGGTTTGATGGTGAAGAAAGGATACCATCATCATCATAATCGTAACCAACTCTTTCTCTGCCATCAAGTGTGTCTGTGTTTGTCCCGCCGCCAAAACATCGCTTGACAACCGATGCTGGTGTGTTTACGTCCCCGTAACTTAGCGGTTCGGCAATAGACACCGATAGAATAAGTACTAGGCTTCCAAAGAACAAGTCCTGGGGTCGATTTGCTCGACTAAAGGCGGTGCTCCAGCATGGCCGCAGTCAAAAAAGAGTAAAGAGTATGTTGAGGACTATATTATATACACTGTGTCCATTCCCTTAACCCTTTGCTTGTCCGATGTATCCATGAGATACACATTCCAAACTTTTTTTCAACTGCCTGAGAAACTTGGGACTTACGAAAGGAAAGCTTTATATCACTCAGAATGTATGAAAGAAGGGTTAACTAAAAGTCTGAAAACAAACAGGGGCGTTTAGGAGAAACCGATGAAAATTCTTTGGGCTGAAAACGGGTTTAGACGACGATGTGATTTGAGGGAGATTTCGATACTATTTCTAGCAGGTCCAACGACCACGTTAGAACGTTTTTACGTGAATTATAATCCAACAATATATAATATACAAATGTATATATTTATGCTAAATAAACTCTGTATTTATATCTGTTATGGGATCATGATCCTCAAAACCAACGCTGTATTCTCCACTATATGGTCTGTATATTTAAAAAATTTTTAAGCAGTATAAGTTGTGGGCAATCATAGATCATGTTGCAGTTTCCAGTCACAGAATTAAATCCCATCACTTATGACCTTTGGAAAAGAATGCAACATATCCACGTTCTTTTTGCTTTATTCCTAGAATTATAAGGGTGCTTCTATTTGACCAACGCTAAATCAAATCCATGACAGATTTTTAGGAAAAGCTAACAGCTTGTAGACATGCAGGGGTTGCCTCCCTTTAATGCTTAATTTTCTTTTTCTTATTTTTTTTTCTGTCCACTGAAATGATAGCGTTAGGTTTTTAACAACGTGTGGCTGTTTTATTTATTCAGTTACAATGATGTTAGATCCTGGTGAGACCAATTTCACGACTCGGTTACGAGTATCGGTCGAAGCCAATTCAATAATCATGGCTCTAGTTTTCCTTGAGAAAGACACACAAATGCCATGAAATCCCATTCTCCTCACCTATTTTCAACGATATGACCTTATGCTTAAGGAAGGAACTAGTTATTTTATATACAACCTATATTTTGGAAGTAAACTCTAGCTATTCCAGACATATTTTGTTGCTCCAGAACTATTCTCTGGCCATAAGGCCCTTCTCTAACTATTCTTTTACTCTTTTACTTGTTTCAGTCATTTTACTGCGGCCATGCTGGAGCACCGCCTTTAGTCGAGCAAATCGACCCTAGGACTTATACTTTGTAAGCCTAGTACTTATTCTTTCGGTCTCATTTGCCAAACCGCTAAGCATCGGTTGTCAATCGATGCTGGGGGGACAAACACACAAATATGTACACACGCATACATATATATATATGACAGGCTTCTTTCAGTTTCCGTCTACCAAATCCACTCACAAGGCTTTGGTCGGCCCGAGGCTATAGTAAAAGACACTTTCCCAAGGTGCCATGCAGTGGGACTGAACCCGGAACCATGTGGTTGGTAAGCAAGCTACTTACCACACAGCCACTCCTACAGCTATAAAGATATGATGGACTTCTTTCAGTTTATTACATTCACTCACAAGGCTTTGGTTGATTAGGGCTTATAGTAGAAGACTCATCCCCAAGGTGCTATACAGTGGGCCTGTGTGTGTGTGTGTGTCCGTGTGTCCACCATTTGAACAACCAGTGTTGATTTGTTTACATCCTTGTAACTTAGCAGGTCACCAAAAGAGATCAACAGAAGAAGTACCAGACTTAAAAATAAGTGCTGGGGTTGATTTGTTCAGCTAAACCCTTCAAAGCAATGCCCCAGCTTGGCAGCAGTCCATTGACTGAAACAAAAAAATTAAAATAAAAGATAAAAAAATGAAGACAAAATAGACCATAATACCCCCCTCTCCTAACCCCAACAATAAATCTGATATTTGATACCTTTATTTAAATATGAAACGACTTAAAAACAAAAAGAAAATTGTTTTTTAAATGTAAAGGTTTTGGTATTTAATTTCATGTTTCATAAAGAAGTTAATAAAAATAAAATTATGAGAGCTTTATTTTTTTCTTTTTCTAATTTTTTTTTTATTTGTCTGAAGCTTAGGCAATGTTCAGCCTCTCAGCCTAGTCACCAGCCACATCTGTCACGACGTAGCGGCAACATTTCGGTAACATTATATGTCTCAGAGCTTTTGTATCTGGAGCAATGGTTATTATGTAGTCGGATGTCATTCAAAATACCAAGGAGTCAGTATTTTAAAAAAATAACTTACCACTCCTTCTTTCCTTTATTTATTTCCTCTAGGGGCTTTGAAATGACCTCAGATGTATGGAGAAGAAATATTTGGGATTTTTTTTTTCCTTTCAGTAAAACTTGTAAATTAGAGCCTATTTATCCTCATCAAATTCTTGTTGTGGATTATCCATTTATTCTCTTAACCCTTTTGATACCAACCCACCTGAGACCTTCCCTAGATCTGTGATACAAACTCCCTTTTTTAACCCTTTAGATTTTTCTGTCAAATGTAATGCTTATTTATTCACATTGTTTTGAATTAATCATGCATCATCTCGTATCTTTGAGATTCTGATGGTGTGATTGTTAATTTTTCAAATGACATTGTAAGGTAGGTGTAAGAGGCCTAATCTGGCAGGTTTCAGCAGAACCCAAGTAGAATATTTGAGCCAGAAATGTTAGCGCGCCGGGTGAAATGCTTAGCAGTATTTCATCTGCTGCTACATTCTGAGTTCAAATACCGCTGAGGTCAACTTTGCCTTTCATCCTTTCGGGGCTGATAAATTAAGTACCAGTTATGCACTGGGGTTGATGTAATCAACTTAATCTGTTTGTCTTTCCTTGTTTGTCCCCTCTGTGTTTAGCCCCTTGTGGGTACTAAAGAAATAGGTATTTTGTCTGTCTATGTTCTGAGTTCAAATTCCGCTGAGGTTGACTTTGCCTTTCATCCTTTTGGGGTTGATAAATTAAGTACCTGTTGTGTACTGGGGTCAATCTAATCAACTACCCCCGCCTCTTCCCAAAAATTTCAGGCCTTGTGCCTAGAGTAGGAAAGAAATGTAATACTTATTTATTCACATTGTTTTGAATTGATAATACGTTATTTTGTAGCTTCAAGATTTTGATGAGGTGATTGCTTACATTCTATAATGATTTTGTAGAATAATTGTAGGAGGCCTGATGTGGCTGGTTTGAGCACAAAACAGGTAGAATATTTAGGCAGGACTTAGCCAGTTGAAATACTGAAGGGTTAAAGTGATCTAAGTTCAAATTTCCATCAAAATTTTATACTCTTTCTCTTTCTCGTTTACTTGTTTCAGTCATTTGACTGTGGCCATGGTGGAGCACCGCTTTTAGTCAAGCAAATCGACCCCAGGACTTATTCTTTGTAAGCCTTTTGCGTGACTGCTAAGCTACAGGGACGTAAACACACCAGCATTGTTTGTCAAGTGATGTTGGGGGGACAAACACAGACACACAAACACGCACACACACACACACACATACATATACATATATACGATGGGCTTTTTTCAGTTTCTGTCTACCAAATCCACTCACAAGGCTTTGGTCGGCCGGAGGCTATAGTAGAAGATATTTGCCCAACTTGACTGTTGTTTTTTCATACAGTTGATGACCCTGGATAAATTTTCCTCTCAGTCAATCTCATTATTTTTGATGTCTACTCATGTACATCAGTATATTTATGTTCTTATCACGAATCTGACAAGTGTGGTGAAAGCTATACTTAACTGAAGAGATTTAATAAGACTGAAACACACCTGAAGTTGTCAACCATACTTGCCAAGATCAGATTATATTGTTAGTCAGCTTCAGCAGAGTTTGAACCCAGATGGATGAAATACCAGTAAGCATTTCGTCCAGTGTGCTAATGATTCTGCCAGCTCGCTGCCTGTTTAAAAACCATCCCACTAGCAGTTAGTGAGAACACCAGATGTATTTCTCCTTCATTGTACCTTATCAATAGCATGTACTCACGGCCAAATGCATGCTTGCATGAAATTTGTTTGCCACGGATGTGTAGGAAAACAGTGAAAACAATCACCGGTGTCGTGAATAGTTATAATAATAATAATAATAATAATAATAATGAAATTATTGTATACAGTGCTCAGGTGCACCACAACTTGTCAGAAAGTGCATATAAAGTACATGCAGTAATGTAGAAATGTCTGGAAAGTGAACATGCTTGTGTGTGTATGGAGGGGAGAAAATCAAGTGTAGTGTTGGCGAATCTCAGGAAGCATGGAAGTCTTGAAGGATGCAGTGCTCCGACAACTAACAACCGATGCCGGCAGTTTGTTCCACGCTTCAGCAACTCTCAGCGTGAAAAAATGTTTCCTAAAGTCATGGGAGCTGTGCTGTTTTCTTACTTTGTAAATATGTTCACGGGTGTTAGATGGGTGGAGTTTGAAGAGGTGCTCAGTGTTATTGTTTGTGCGATGGTTGATAATTTTATGGGTGTCTGCCAGGTCAGCTGCCAGACGTCGGAGTTTCAATGTGTCCAGTTATTATATAATTCATGCAAAGTGACAGTTTCTGTGACAGATCAATAAATATCTGTTTCTCATTTCAGAAAAGTTCCACTGAAGATTCACACCTCCATACCCCTGACACAGCTACAGTCTCTCTTCAGAATGTCTTCCACACCAAGTTCCTCCAAAAGCCAGCAACAACAACTCTTACATCAATCAGAAAATCATTACATTTACAGAGCCTAAGAAGCATCAACAAATTTCCACCTTTTACCTGTGTTTATTGCAATAAGAATATATTCGCTTCCATAAGTGTTTTGTCTTGCTGTTACTTCAAACTCTTCTTGCTAGAGTTTACCGCAGTCATTTCCTTTGAGTTGTGTATCCCCTGATGATCTTCTTCCCCACTTTGTCCCCAGCAACACATCATCTCTTGTCATATCAGTGCATTCTATGGTTATTTAGTCACATTCACTTAATTACTACCCTCAGCTCTTGTTCTAACCTCTTCCAGTAGTTCATTTTTACTCCTCCAGCTTCCTCCGTCTTGAGATATTTGTTACAAGCTATCAACCACTTCTCACTCAAAGTTACCTTGGAATGGGGGTGAAACTCCTGTAACCCCACCAAAAATGTTGTAACCCCAATATACCCTCCACCAGAAATGTTAGGAATGATATATATTTTATTGGTCATTGATGTATGTAAGTGATGCCAACTTGAAGAAGTTAGGTTTGACCTGTGATCCATGCTGACATAAATATAATTTCCTGCTGAACTGCCACAGAAATAAAAGTAGAAAATTAAAAATAAACAACCAGATTAATCAAGAAGATAAAAACAACAAAAGACAATGCATTAAATTTCATTTTCAAATTATCAGTTATCATCATTATCGTCATCAGCATCTCCATCATCAACAAAATCCTTACTTTTCATTGTCATCACAGACCTGTACTGTGATTTATATTAGTAAATCTTTCAAAACACTCATTGCCAAACATCAAAACACTCACCCACTCAGTGAGAAGGTGGAGATAAAGAACAGGAAATCTTGATTGCTTAAACCAGTGTTGTTGTAGGTGACTGATTGATAACAATCCTTAGATTCTCATACATATATATATATATATGTCAGCAGTATTTGAAAAATCAGGGTAGACCTTGGATATTACTTTCATGACCGTTGTTACGATGATGATTCAAATATTGGAGGAATAACATAAGTAAGCAGAACAGATTCAATACCTTCGCATTCCACTATTGTGGTGTGTTTCCAGACTATTCCATTGTTTAAGAAACAAATTGTGGCATCATATCAAATAGATATAAAAAAAAAAGAAAGAAGATGGTTAAGACCAATCATAGTAATATTTGTTAAATCTTGCTCTCTAAAACACACTTCTAAAACTTGCCTGAGTGTAACACCTATTCAAAAATCACACACTTACAGTTTTTTTTTTTTTTTTTTTTGACATTTTAAAAATCAGGTTGTAAAAATGTATTTTGTTGAGAAATATGTTGTTGAAAAACGATACAAATGTGAAGTGTGCAACAAGTGTTTTACAGGGAGTTCAGATCTGCGTATCCATACCAGGACACATACGGGGGAGAAACCCTACCAATGTGACCACTGCAAACAAGCTTTCACAACGTCTTGGAACTTAAAAACTCATATTCGGACACACACTGGGGAACGCCCATTCAAGTGTGACCTTTGTGGTATTGGTTTCACAACTTCATCTTCACTAAAGATCCACACACGCATTCACACAGGTGTGAAGCCATTCACCTGTTCAATCTGTCAGAAAATGTTTTCTGATCGCTCTCATCTACAACGTCATTTACGAATCCACACATCGGAGAAACCTTTTCGTTGTGTCATCTGCGAAAAGAGTTTCTCCACCAGCACACACCTGAAACACCACATTTGGACTCATACAGATCAGAAACCGTTCATGTGTGACATGTGCGACAAATCCTTCCCAGACAATTTCCAATTGAAGCGTCACATTCAGACTCATTCGAACGAGAGACCGTATCAGTGTTCTGTCTGTCTGAAATCCTTCTCCACCAGTACCAACCTCCGACGTCACGAGTGGACGCACACCACCGAGAGGCCCTACATATGTGATATCTGTGGTAAATCTTTCTCCACTAACTGTAATTTGTTACGCCATACTAAAATACACACTGACCACATTCTGTCGAACATTAACATGAGGCGAGCTACAGCTCCCCCTGGATTAGACGGCAACAAACTAGAAAAAGATAAAAGCGAGGTAAAAGAAGAGGAGAAAAAAGAAGAGTACCCCTTTGATTTTAAATCCACCTTTTCTGAACAGAGTACCTCATTCTCCCATGATATAGATACCCCAATGATTAAAGACACCACTTTATTACAGATGTACTATTCATAGTCGACAGTCCCTACATACAGATTTTTGTTCCCTATCGTATCATGTTATTTAGTGAAACACTATCTGAGCCCTCCATCCTACCGTAATTGGTACAGACTGGAACATAGAATTAAACAAATTTCATAAAAGTCATAAATCTCTCTACACCAATGCATTTTTGTTATGTCTCTGTTATTATCGTGAAAATTCCTTGTTGTTCAACTTAACTTCCAGTGTTATACAACAGTGCTTTATACACATACACACACACACACACCTGTAATTATTGGGGCATTGGGATATGTAACAATCTGCCTAAATACCAATCTTGTGAAATTACGCTTCTCAGAACCAGAAAGGAGAAAGCTGATTCAAAGACTACAGATCCAAGCCATCTCTGAAGTTGTAAAATTCTGTGAGACTTCCCAGAAGTTTATCATATATGAGCTTGTCTAGATATGCTAGTATGTGCATGAAAAGAATATGCATAGAACAAAACATATAAATCTGCACGTATACATACATACAAACAAACAAAAACACCCTGTTGTTGATGTTGAAATTCCAGTGAAGGAGCCTCGGATCTAGGTTAGAAACTGACTCCTTTCTCTATTGGCAAGAAATCTTGAAATAAAACTGAATAATGACATACTCACATGCATACATACATACATACGTACGTACATGCACACACACACATACATACAGACATACATACATAAATACAGACAGACACACATACATACATACACACACACATACAGGTAGACATACATACATAAATACAGACAGACACACATACAGGCATACATACAAACACATACATACACACACATACCCATACATACATACATATATCTGGAGTTCTGACAAAGCTACAAGGTGGTGATACACATGCACCTAACTATGAGTGCATTGTATCCTACAGCAGAAACAACTGTTAGCCAATGTAGTTCATTGCATAATTTCTTGCTCCCTTCTGATTTATATGGTTGCTTGCTGCTATGCTTGTACTTAACTGATGCTTCTCTCTGAAGCATACATCATATATTTATCAAAGTATACAGTGCCATAGATGCATTACAGCTGATCTTATCTGCCAGTTTTCCACTGGATATTAAGAGTGGTTATCTAACACATGTTTCCAGGAATGGAAAGAATGCCATCACTGAAGAGCATGTGTATTAGATAACCACCCAGTTACCTAATATCTTATGTGAAACCAATTACTAAGATCAGCTGTAATGGATTCTTAGAGTGTGGAGTGTGACAGTTTGTAATAGTTTAGATCCTGGATAAGGTAGAAAAGGAGTCCATAGTGCCGATGAGACACAGACTGGTAAGTACGTCACTGGTGCCTTTGTGACTTTATTTTATTCTAGGTAGGGGTGTTGGTCCTACACAAACCCATTTTCATCTCAGGAATGAAGTTATCCATATTAGTCTGACCCCTATTGTTTGGCCTGTCCAGCATGGAAGGCTTTGCCAGGAGCATGAGCTCCGGTTGAATAGCTCTCAGGGCCATATACAAACCACCACACCACAATAATGTCTGAACCTTGTAGTAAAATGGTTCATTAAGCCAGAGTAACCAAAAGTACAGTACTAACCCCTTGAATGGGATACCAGTCTATCACAAAATTTAACTCCCAGTTATCCTTGGTACTCATTTTCCAGCTTATTTTATCAGAGAACAGTAAATATGGAAGCAGTGGCATTCATACATTTCTCATTGGTATTTGTGGAGACAGAGAAGTGAACTGGCTACAACCGGGGTTGAAATTGTCTTGCTCAAACCGATAAAAAAGCTTCTACATAGCCACTTGGCCTGCTAGAAATATCAACTAAATCTACTTTAACCCTTCGGCTTTCAAATTACTCTATCAAGTGTAATGTTTAGTTATTCACCTTGTTTGGAATTAATCATACATTATCTGGTAGCTTTGGCATTAGGAAGGGCATCCAGTTGTAGAAACCCAAGATGCAACGCAGTGGAACTGAACCCTGAACCATGTGGTTGGGAAACGAACTTGTTACCACTCAGTCAAGCCTTCATCTATTAAATGTTCTTCTTTCTTTTATTCTTTTACTTGTTTCTATCATTTGATTGTGGCCATGCTGGAGCACCACCTTAAAGGGTTTTAGTTGAAGAAACTGACCCCAGGACTTGTTCTTTGTAAGCCTAGTTCTTATTCTATTGGTGTCTTTTGCCAAACTGCTAAGTTACAGGGACGTAAACACACCAACATCAGTTGTCAAGCAATGCCACAGATGGGGGATAAACACACACACATAAATATATATGACAGGCTTCTTTCAGTTTCCGTCTACCAAATCCACTTACAAGGCTTTGGTTTACCCAGGGCTATATAGACACTTGCCCAAGGTCAGACTGAACCCGGAACCATGTGGTTGGGAAATTTTTTTTTAGGTATTTATATATTTTAGGAAACAAGCTCAGATCAACTCAGGTAAGTCGGGTTCTCGGGATGAGGGTGTCTATTGTTAGGCACGAAACATCCAATAATCTCAGAATACAACACTGAAGAGGGGTCGCAGTATGGCATCTGTAGATTTATGTTAAACTTAACAACATATAAAAATAATTAGACCAAAGGAAAATATTTTATTCTTTTATTTGTTTCAGTCATTTGACTGCGACCATGCTAGAACACTTCCATGAAGAGTTTTAGTTGAACGAATCAACCCCAGGACTTATTTTTTAAGCCTAGTACTTATTCTATCAGTCTCTTTTGCTGAACCACTAAGTTAAAGGGAAGTAAACACACCAACACCGGTTGTCAAGTGATGATGGGGGACAAACACAGAAAGACACAGACAGATCATCATCATCATCGTTTTACGTCCGCTTTCCATGCTGGCATGGGTTGGACAGTTCAACTGGGGTCTGGGAAGCCAGGAGGCTGCACCAGGCCCAGTCTGATCTGGTAGAGTTTCTACAGCTGGATGCCCTTCCTAATGCCAACCACTCCGTGAGTGTAGTGGGTGCTTTTTACGTGCCAGGCGAAGCTGGCATCGACCACGATTGGTTGGTGCTTTTTACGTGGCACCGGCATGGAGGCCAGTCGGGGCGGCGCTGGCAATGGCCACGTTCGGATGGTTCTTTTACGTGCCACCAGCACTGGTATCACAACTACAATTTCCATTGATTTTTGAGCGAATTCGATTTTGATTTCAATATATATATATGTACAATGGGCTTCCTTCAGTTTCCACCTACCAAATCTACTCACAAAGCTTCTCGTCAGTCTGAGGCTATAGTAGAAGACACTTGCCCACCGATGCCATGCAATGGGACTGAACCTGGAACCATGTGGTTGGGAACAAGTTTCTTACCACACAGCCTCGCCTGCACCTACAAATATAAATATTTTTCACATTTTTAAAATATAATTTTATCATTTTCAAAGAACACTTAGCAACATCTTGCAACACCTGGTGTGTGAGCGAGCATCTGTGTGTGTGTGTGTGTGTGTGGGTGGGTGGGTGTGTGTGTGAGGAATTGTCTACTTGGGGAAAAATGATCTAAGTATTTTAGTAATGTCTGAAGGCCTAACATTGTATTTATAGTGAATTGTATCCAAGTGGTTGATTTTGTAAATTGATAATGTGTGTGTGTGTGTGTGTGTGTGCGTGTTTGTGTGTGTGTGTTTGTGTGTGTGTATGTGTGTGTAGGAACTGGTGTAGTGTGACAGGAAGTTCTCAACAAACCAAGTCCATGACCCAGATACAATTCACACACAAACACACAAGTGTATGAGTGTGTGTGTGCATGCATACATATATATGTACATATGCATTTATGTATACATTTATTTGTGTGTATATGTGTTTGTGTGTGTATATATATATAGAGAGAGAGAGGGAGAGACAGACAGAGACAGAGAGATACATAAATATCTGTGTGTGTATGTGTATTCATACACTCACATATGTATATGTGTATTCATATGTATATGTGTATTCATACACACACGGTGTGTGTGTGTCTATGCACAAATCTGTAATATATATCTATGTTGCTAATGCTCCAGGGAGCAGGGATGAATATTGCACATCCTAGAAAATATCTAGGACATTAGATTATATTTTTCAGAGGAAGGAAGAATATGCATTGTGTGTGTGTCTGTGCCTGCCTTAGTGTATCTGTGTGTGTGTTTGTGGCTAAGCACCACCCCCACTCTCTCTCCCTCTCTGTTTGTGTCTATGTATGTGTGTGTCTATGTGCATGTGTGTGCATGTATGTGTGTGTCTATGTGTGTGGGTGTGTCTGTGTGTTTGTGTCTGTGTGTGTGTGTGTCTATGTGTGTGTGTGTGTGTCTGTGTGTGTGTGTCTATGTGTGTGGTAGGACTGCAAACCACATCTAAGATTACATAAATTTCATTTTATATCCAAATTACTTGTGGCTTCTCCTGGCTGGATTACAAGCTCACAAATACACATGCACTCACGTATACTCACATGCATAAACACACATCTATTTGTGTGTGCGCATGTATACATATGTATATACATACACACACACCTTCCTTGTATCTTTTACATGTTTCAGTCTTTTGGGCTGCAGCCATGCTGGGGCACTAACTTCCATACATCATCTTGCGATGCTCTTAGATACACGAAAAGGAATGTTTCCTGAGGTCCTTATGTGTTTTAAGGTCTCTCAACAATCATACTCCTCCACCCGGTTAGCACTACGCCTAGTAGCACTGCCCCCTTCATGGCTTACATCTCCTGAATCTGAGTCACCTTGAGGTAACCCCTGTTGCCGCCATGACCAACCTGATCACCTACTGCCTACTGGCCCCTTTGATGCTAAGCATAAACATTAAATATCTCATAAACACCTTCTCATGCTTCATCTGGTCACTTTAGCTGAATGTCCTCCCTCAAATGCTTTAAAATGTTACTGTAGAACTCTCGATTGATGATCTGGCCCTGGGGGGTGAACTCTTGATGCACAATACTGCAGATGTCAAAGAAACATGATGAGTATCCTCTTGATTGAACTGTGGCTCTGTCGTGTACCCATGCCACTCAAAACATTGTGTACGACCCATTGCCTTGTTGCTATAAGCTTGCTGAAGCATGTTCAATGTCTCTGTAGCATAATTACAGATTGGTTCTTTGTTCCAACTTCCTGTCCATGACAAAAATCACAGGTGATCGCAAAACCACAAATTTCATAGCTTGTGAAGTAAACACAGCAATATCACGGGGCACACTGCCTCGTGAAGGTCACTGCTAGTTCTCATTGCACACACAACTGTGTGCTGCCATCTGTTGGCGCACTACAGAAATAGTTTGGGAACGTTTTGATAACACCTCATATGTGAAGGTGGCTGACTATTGTTCCCACTTTCTGCTCAGTAAACTTGTGCAGCAAGACCTCTAAGCCCTGTCTGCCAATTTCTTCGAGCAGTGGAATAATTCAAAGCTGACAAAGCAAGAGTGATCAACACACTACTTCTATTTGAAGGAAAATAATATATAATAATGATATATAATATATATATATATTAGTTTATTTATTAGTTAGTTTATTCAAAGTAGTCGCCTTCAGAACCCACACACTTAATCCAGTGTTGTTTCCACTGATGGAAGAATTCCTGGAACTCGTTTTCTGGGATGATCAGCAGCTACTTTGTTGCATTCATTTTGATTTCCTTGATATCCTGAAATCTTCTTCCTTTCAAGCCGGATTTGATTTTTGGATAAAGGAAAAAGTCGCAAGGGGCAAGTCTGGGGAATACGGTGAATGTCGGACCTGGGGAATGCTGTGCCTAGTCAAAAATTGCTGCATAAACTGTGCTGAATGGGCAGGTGTGTTGTCAGTTGAAAGCAGTTTTGGCACAAACTTGGCAAACATGCATCTCAAGGTGACTCAGATTCAGGGGATGCAAGCCATGAAAGGGGCAGTGCTAATTGGGTGGAAATGTATGTGAAGAAATTGGATTCTTCACAACAACAATGCGTTCTATCGCAGAGCTCTCCTCACTTGTGAGTTTCTCACCAAAAGCAACATGGTGTCGTTTCCACATCTGCCCTACTCACCAGATTTAACATCTGTGAAATTTCATCTCTTCCCCATAATGAAAATGCAGCTCAAAGGTTGCCCTTTTGACACCATCGTCGAGATCCAAGATGAATCACAGAAGGTCCTCAACTCACTTATGGAAAACAACTTCCAGGCCAGATTCCTAAAGAGGCAGAAATGCTAGGACCTGTGTATTGCTGCACAAGGTGACCATTTCAAAGGAGAGTATGTTAAAATTTAGGTAAATAAATCATTTTTTTTCTCCTTGATTGTTTTGGCGATGAAGTTTTCCAAGAGGATGTCCAAAGTGTTTTCATTGTGCAAGATTTTATGTACATGCAATACAGCACAGCATGTCAGACAGTATTGTGTCAATGTGGTACAGGATCAGGTCTTCAAACAGCGATGTGTGCTGAACAGGCTCTCACTTGATATAACAGACTCAAGCCTCCAATATGATGACAGCTCTTGATTGTAGGGTTTAACAGGTCATCATTTGTTCTCGTATTGAAGAGTGATTTCCAATGCTGATTTTGTTGTTGTTGCTATTGTTTAGTTGTGATAAGGCTGGTAGAAGTGGAACACGATGACAATGAGGATAATGCATCACTTATTGTACTTCAGGGATATGAAGAAGTGGATAGCTGAACTATGAAGGGTTGTTGGTTGTGGAGTGTAATAGTTCATCAATTGTGCTAGTATTGAGGAGCGGCAATGGTTGTTGATGTTGTTATACTGTTGGTATATTATGCAGGGTGAAATGCTTAGTGGTATTTCGTCTGCCACTACGTTCTGAGTTGAAATTCCACTCAGGGTCAATTAAATAAGTACCAGTTATGCACTGGGGTCGATATAATCTGTCCTTGTTTGACCCTTCTGTGTTTAGCCCCTTGTGGGTAGTAAAGAAATAGGTATTTCATCTGCCATTACATTCTGAGTTCAAATTCTGCCAAGGTCAACTTTGCCTTTCATCCTTTCGGGGTCGATAAATTAAGTACTAGTTGTGCACTGGGATCGATTTAGTTGACTGGCCCCCTCCCCTAAATTTCAGGCCTTGTGCCTATAGTAGAAAGGGTTGGTATATTGTTGGCATATTGTTGGTATATTGTTGTTATATATTCACAGACACGACAGAAGTAAATAGACACCCTTATAATCATTAAAATACATTCAAATCTGAAAATATACATTCAAATTATTTATTAATTATTGTAATGTAAATATCTAATATTTGGTAGACATACGCTTTGCATTTTTTAATGCAAGGATCCTATTAAGCATGCTCCTGGTCAGATGACTAATATTCTCTTGAGGAATTTCTTACCAAGTTTCATGCAGTAATCTCAAAAGATCTGGCTTTGAGGATGCTTTCTTGTTCTTTTTACAAAGTGTCTTGTCCATTATGCCCCAGAAGTGTTCAATAGGGTTCATATCTTGTGACTGGCTTGGTTATGGAAGCTTTTTAATGCACTTCTCTTCCAACCAATCTTGGATCGTTTTAGCTGTGTGACAAGGAGCCCCATCTTCCATAAATAGTCTTCTTCTAGAGAAGATTAGAAGGAGTCCTTTTTGCAATATGAATGCATATTTATCTGAGTTTATGTTTGCCTCACACTCCACCAGCTCTGACTGACCATTGCTCCAAATTGCTCACCAGACCATCACAGAATAGCTGCCATGTTCTATTGTTGGCAGCAATCTTTTCATGTTCAAATTATTGATTACAGAGTCTCCAAACCCACACTTGACTATTGTCAGAAAATACAGCAAATCTGGATTCATCAGAGACAGTGTCCCAAAATGCAAGTGGCCTCTCCACCATCTCATTGGCCTAATGTTTTCTCTGCTTGATATTGACTGATTGAAGAAGTAGCTTCCTTCTTGCTGCTCTGCCATAGTAGCGAAGTTTGTGGAGATACCTGACAGCTGTTCTGGGACTGACATCAACTTGTTCTGCTATGTCAGGCCTTGCAATGAAGGTTATACTTACTTACTTGTACTTGTGATGGCATTCACCCAGGGTGGGTTGAGCTGGCTTCTTCTCTGTTCCTAACGGCATCACGAACCATGGCAGCCCACACTCGATGGTCCTGTGTGGGGTCACTGGAGATAGCGAGCCATTCGCGGTTCCATCTGCGCAGACCGACCACTTGCAAACCTGAGAGTTCGGAGAATTCCCCCTTTATCATCGTTGCCCAAGTCTTCCCCCAGCTGGGAAGTGGAGGTGGGAGGAGGACATTGTGAATCAGCTCACCCTCTGGACACCGGGCTGCATAACCGAACCACCTTAAGTGCTGTTGTAGAAGCACCGAAGGGAGGGGCCGGAGACTCAGACAACAACGAAGACCAGCTATAGGACCTGATCAATGCACTAAGTTACGGGGATGTAAACACACCACCATCGGTTGTCAAGTGATGTTGGGGGGACAAACACAGACACACAAACACACACACATATATATATGGCGGCGAGCTGGCAGAAACGTTAGCACGTCAGGCGAAATGCGTAGCCGTATTTCGTCTGCTGTTACGTCCTGAGTTCAAATTCCGCCGAGGTCGACTTTGCCTTTCATCCTTTCGGGGTCGATTAAATAAGTACCAGTTACCCACTGGGGTCGATGTAATCGACTTAATCCGTTTGTCTGTCCTTGTTTGTCCCCTCTGTGTTTAGCCCCTTGTGGGTAGTAAAGAAATAATATATATATATATACATATATTGGCCCGAGGCTATAGTAGAAGACACTTGTCCAAGGTGCCACGCAGTGGGACTGAACCTGGAACCATGTTCGTAAGCAAGCTTCTTACAACACAGCCACTCTAGGGATTTGGACGGGGTGTGTGTTTTTATTTATTTCAGCTATTTGTTCTTATTTTGTAAAGAAACCGAACTTCAAGTAACTTTTTACAGATCAATTTTTGAACACTATTTTCTAAGTCTAGAAAAGGTAAGTAAGGGGTGCAATTTTGAATTTTGTGCATCCACAAAATTTTAGGGGATGCAAGGGTACCCACCGAACACCCTGTTCCCAAGTCCTTGCATATATATATATATATATCTTTGTCGTACTGGACCACTGAACTCTACAAATATTTTTCATTCTCTCTCTCTGTTCATCTTCTCTTATTCTTTTCTACTGAAGAGCGTAGGCTCGAAACGTAAAAGACTTTTTCATTTTCCCCGAGCGTCAAACTAATACACTTGCTTAGTTTTCATACACCTATCTTCGTCTTTTGTTCTATAAATTTCAACTATATATGTGTGTGTGTGTGTGTGTGTGCATATATATATATACATATAAAATTGTGAAACATGCTGACATTAAAATTATACACGCACACCCACCCATATACACATCACACACAGAAGTAAATGTTCGAGTGTGTTTGTAACGAAAACACATATACAAAAACAGCCTTGTACTCCAAAGAACACGAAATAGTTGCCAGGGGGAAATATTTGACAGGGGAAACTACTTTTCGTTAAACACCGATGAATGGTCTTAACGTTAAGCTTCTAACAAAGAGAGCGAGAGACGAAACCTACACTGCTCTCTCTCTCTCTCTCTTTTTTTCTCCACATTATTAATCTTATTTATTTATTTATTTATTTATATCCAAAGCTCAATGTGAACTTTTCTCATCGGAAGGGTCACCTACCTGTTGTTTGCTAATTAATTCCTCACACGCTGTTGCCATTTATGTTTATATATTTTCCTATGTATGTATATACATATATATATACATATACATATATACATCGATAACATTATATATCAGTGCTCTTTTAAACACTCCCTTTCAATCTGTCTGTCGGTGTCGTCGAAGCCAGCGACACTTGGTCCCCTTTATTCTGGAAAATAACCCAAGACACTCTATGACATGTTTTCACCAGTTCACTATTGAACTGCTATACTCACATATTTACCTGTGTGCCGTCTCCGGGTATGTTTTTTGTTTTCCTCCTCCTTCATCTTTTCTTGTGTGCATGCATACACAAATACACAAACTAGCCACGCATAAACATACATAAATCTGTCACACACACACACAATTACATATACACATACATTCATATCTATACACATGCATGTATATATATATATACCTATATATATATATGTATGTATATGTATGTGTTAGATGACACAGTTTTCATTTATTTTGTTTATATATTTATTGATTAGTCTTGTAAAGTAGGAAGGGCAGAGCCGTTTGGGTCCCCCGGGGGCCTCCTGGACTTGTGGTTGGTTGAGGTTGCGACGGTTTTAATGCCAAGTTGGAAATTGTAGGTTAGTAGTTTCTAGGAAGACGAGGACAGAGGCGGGTTCCATCAAAGAAGCAGATGTACGAAGGAATGACTTGGTAAGTCTTTTAGTACGGATTCTATTAAGTCAGATTCAGATCCTGTCCGCCATGTTGGATTTATGGTCAAAAAAATAGGGGGGGGAGGAATAATGAGGGTTTATTAAAAATAATTATTATTAAAGAAATTCCGGCTATTCTATAGAAAATATAAATGCCAAATACTTTGTAGATGTCTTCTAAAATAAAACTAAGTTCTGTTATTGTTTCGTAACCGATAAAGAAACGAAAAATTTCTTGTCAACGTGCAAGTGACCCCTTAAGATTATTATTTTAGTTGTGATGTTCCCCGTTTGGAGAGAAAAAATCTTCGCATGTTTGGAGATGGAGAAAGGATATTTGACGATCGTAGGGATGACCTTGTTGCTTGAGTTGACCGTGCTGTCTCGGTGGACAAGTCACTTAACGGGGGAAATGGACAGCACCGTAGTAGACAGGATCCTTTTTTTTAATGTCTCGTCCCCCCCCCCCGCTGCCACCGTCTCTCTCCTATTCCGTTCATCTTCTGCTGACATGCACAAAAACCGTTCCTAGACGAAGGGCGTATGACATGTTTTAGAGGTGAAACAAAACTGGTAACATAAACTAAATAAGATACATTCATATTTGGAGTTTAAATGGAAGAAGCAAGCGGTGGTGGTGCTGGTGGCGGGGCTGTATTTTATATATATATATATTTCTTTTTAATCTTGTAAATAGGCGACAGGAGATAAGATTAAGGTCGTTAGCAAAATATTAACCTGATTAGAACCGAAGCTAAAAATCGACGGGATTTATATAACCGGTGAAAACCCCCCCATGTGCGTATATGCATGTGAACGAGTGTTTGTCAGGGAGATTATGAACCGCTATCTTTTAGCATAAATCCTCAGGTAATTACTTAATTTTTTTGCTCCGATGTCCTTGAGAAAAAGGTATTGAATCTTGCTACTTTTATATACCCTCTTACAGCTGAGACATCAACTTTTAAATTCGATTCGTTTTGCTGTTGTTACTTAGCCATTTTGACGGAATCGCTTCAATTCGTCAATTGTATAAATTATTAGCCATTTGGAGGTGCTTGTGGGTGACAGTGGAGGTGATGGTGCTAGATCAGGCGGTATATAACATCGTGACATCTATGAACACCAGAAAAATCATGTTTTCTCTCATCAACAATTGCCGATGCATTTTGACAACGTCGAACACAAACAAATTGCTGAATCAGACAATATTTTTTTATATAAATATAAACCAATAAATGATCTTAACATATCTGTCAGTTGTTTTATAGCTTTTGATCGAGACAGAATTTTAAAGAATTATTATTATTATTAATATTTATTATTTTTTTTTGTTGTCGTCGAAAAGTTGCAGAAATACGATGGCAGGAATAAAGGTAAAAAAAAGTATGTGTTCGATAACTGATTAGATACGGTATGAATTAACATCATCACCTCGTAATTATCGAGTTCGAATAATTTCCAAACACGTTGTTGCCTGAGGGTACCACAGTTCTAATGTTCTTCGTTTCACACAGCTGTCAGGAAAGAATATTGTTATTTGGGTGTCCTATCCTGGGAAAGAGTCATATCAATGGGTGCTAAGCTTAATTCAAAGTCTAGTTTAACACATTAAGTACCTTTAGCAAGGTCTGAGGAAAAACACCTTCACTGTCTCCCACTTTTCTTGGACTTTCTAAAAAGGATCGTGCGTGTTGCCTTTCCATGTCTGATAAGGCCATAAAAAAAAGTTAGAGTTAGGCATCAGCCCTTGGGTCTCTAGAAGAAATTGGCATAAAAAAATTATGTGTTTACATCAGTTTAATATTTCTTCCCAGAACTTTTGATAACTTAGCTACCAAAGCAGCCTTTGATTCTGTGGAACAAAATCATCGGATTATGTTTTTAAGTGTTCACATTTAAATTAAAACCAGCCATTATAAGTTTATGTAAAAACCTTTTATGTACAAAAATATCAACATAATAATGATAAAGTTTTTATTTATTTGTTAGTCCCAGCTACCCCCATTTACCCTTCTATACTGTGGGGTAGCCATGTATTTTCTCTCTAACAAGGTACCTGCACTTGTACCTCTGTCATACTTTAACCTCTCAATACCTGACATAATGCTACTGACCCCTCTCAAAATATTGAGTCATGGTGGGGGATTTTTTCCTGCTCTTTTTTCTTGTAATGGTTCTCAACCAATTTTTACCAATGCCCGCCACACCCCCGATTCCTATTTTATTCACATGGACCCTCATAAATAAATAAATAAATGCGCCCTTTTTAAAGCCTAGCCAGGCTCATGGGCTCGGTTTCCTGGTTTCAATGGCATATGTGTACCCCAGCTGGACGGGATGCCAGTCCATCGCAGCGTTACTCATTTTTGACAGCTGAGTGGACTGGAGCAACGTGAAATGAAGTGTTTTGCTCAAGAACACAACGCGTCGCCCTGTCCAGGAATCGAAATCATAATTTTACGATCATGGTGCTAACACCCTAACCACTAAGCTACACACCTCCACCATGGACTCTCATAGCCATTTAATATTCTAAAAAATCCTTTTATATTCTTATAGTTAAATGTTATTGGGAATTGTCTAAAAAAAAAGTTTTAATATTTTGTGTATTGTAGAAATATAACCAGTTTACTGCACATAGATTTTAACAACAAAATCTTACATGCCCTGCCTCCCCCAGACCCCTAAGGGTTATATGCACCCTGATTGAGAACCACTGAACTAGAGTGTGCAGTGTGTTGTCATTGTACTAGTATGTTGTTGTCGACAAGACTGCGGAATCCTTTCAACCCTGTGTTGTCTCTTCTTGGTTGTCAACCAGTTTAGAATGTAGGGGTGTGCTTTTTGTCATGAAGGCAAACATTTGTGAGATAGTTTTGTAACTTTGCAAAACTGTGAGGGTCTTCACTGTTCTGTAATGTGTTTGTTTGTTTGTTCAAGGCAAGTGACTGAGACGGTGAACAGAAAGAGAGCAGTGGTAGAAGAACCAGGATTGATGTTTTGGCTCAGCTGTTTTTGCCCTGCTTATTTGACACTGTTGATTTGATGTTGACTTATTTGACATCAGACATTTGAATATATCTCTCTCACTTTCTCTGTGTGTGTGTGTATATATATATATATGTGTGTGTGTATATGTATATATCAATGTGTGCATGTGTCTTTGTGTCTGCCCATCACCACTTGACAACCAGCGTTAATGTGTTTATATCCCTGTAACTTAGCAGTTGAGCAAAAGAGGCTGATAGAAGAAGTATCAAGCTTAACAAAAGCAGAAATCCATTAAGTACTGGGGTCAATTCATTTGACGAAAAATTCTTCGAGGTGGGGCCCCAGCATGGCCACAGTCTAATGACTGAAACAAGTAATAGATAAAAGATATATATATATACTTGGTGACCCTGTCAGTGCTGGTGCTATGTAAAAACAGTCCACACTGTAAAGTGGTTGGCATCTGGAAGGGTATCCAGTTGTAAAAACCATGCCAAAACTGACCTCACCTGTGCTAGCGACATGTAAAAAGTACTGAGTCCACTGCGCAGAGTGGTTGGTGTTAGAAAGGGCATCCAGCTGTAAAAACCTTACCAAAACAGATACAGTAACCTGGATTAATCTTCTACCTGGCTGGTTCCTGTCAACCGTCCTACCCATGCATGCATGGAAGACAGACAGTAAACAGTGATGATGATATGTTATCAACCAGCCTATTGGATGTTGTTATACACTACTGGTCACAATGCACTTACATTGTTGTTACTTTTGCTTACTGGCTAGTGAAGCAGGGCATCATTTACTCTGATTGAAAGATCATTTCGTTGTAGGGTGTACCCTTTTACAGCTGAGTGGACTGGAGCAATATGGATTGCAGTCTTTTGATCAAGATGAGCTATTTACATGTTTTGGGGCCATTGAAACAAATTTGTTGTGGTATTTTGATGTTGATTGTTAAATTATGTTCATCATAATATTTCTCCATCATTTATAGCTTTATATATACACCTTTTTGATAGGCTCTTCTATATATTTGTATTTTATTCGCATATATATTTTTACTTTGTGTGTTTCTATGTATATACTTTTATATGTTTAGAAACCATGGTACTACTTATATGTGATTAAATGTTTGAGGTAAAAGACCCCCTTCGGTCATGAATGACCATGGGATTGCACCTAGAAAGTTACCCTCCTAGACACAAGTCCGGGCAAGGTTGTTTATGGAAGACCAGCAGTCGCCCATGCATACCAGCCTCCCCTCTCCACGCCACCAGTGTTATCCAAGGGAAAGGCAAAGACTGATACAGCTTGGCACCAGTGACGTCGCAACTCATTTCACAGCTGAGTGAACTGGAGCAACATGAAATAAAGTGTCTTGCCCAAGAATACAACACACAGCCCGGTCCGGGATTCGAGCTCACAACCTCACGATCGTAAGCTCGACGCTCTAACCACTGAGCCATGCGCCTTCACATGTTTGAGGTATGGTGTTATATATAAAGATGAATGGAGGCATAACATTGCCATCACTAGTGATCACTCCAAACACCATGATGTTAACTAGATGTTAGATTTTTATCATTATCGGTACATACTTTTTGGAACACAACAAGCCGATGGTTGTTTTGTGTGTTCAGCATCTGATTCTGGCAGAAAAACCAAAGCATGTTCGGTTGGAGGAGATGCTTGAGTTTTTTCAAAAGCTTTGTAGTATGGTCTTTCCTCTTGTCCTTGATGGCTTGGGATAAAAATTGGCCCTTTCTCATCTTATATGAGGAATACTGTATCTTCATGCACTACTTGCCTAATAAGAAATTCAGACACTTCCATGTCCCTAGTGATGGACCTGATTGACTTTGAGGGATCATTGTCAATCATGGCCTGGATCTCACCAACAAATTCAGGAGTTCTTTTCTTATCAGAATGAGTTTTCCAAGCTGCCATACCTTCGTAGTCACCATTAGATTCATCCACCTCTTTCCGAATCCTCTGCACTCTCCTCAGATTGACGCCCAAACACTCTGAAATGTGCGTATTGAAGCTTCCAGCATGAATGCCAAGCAGCGCAGCATGTCGTTTCCAAATTTCTAACAAAGTGAATTGTGTCATGGTGCTGCTTTTCTCACAGACAGTGCCCAACTGACCCTACTATACTGTGTAGTCGACAAAATCAAAAACAAACAATGTGCATGCACAAAATTAAAAACATAAGATGACGACAATTTACCCATCACATGCCTATATATAATATATATATATATATATATATATATATATATATAATTAAAATAATGAGGGTAGAAAATTGATATCAATCAATTAACATCAATTTAAACCAAAAAAAATCCAGATTTAAAATTTAGGTGTGTGCACACACACATACACATATATTATTCAGACACATCATCATTATCATTTAGTGTCCATTTTCCATGCTACCATGGGTCAGATGGTTTGACTGGAATTGGTAAGCAGGGGAGCCGTACCAGGTTCCAGTCTGGTTTGGCTTAGTTTCTATGATTGGATGCCCTTCCTAATGCTAACTACTCCATGAGTGTAGTGGGTGCATTTTGTGTCACTGGCACATGTGCCCCTTACATGTTACATGTTTATTTGTGTCTCCTGATGTTGACATCTTGCATTACTAAATAAGCATCTCCATCATACATGCAGTGTTGCTAGCTTCCAGTCTTCCACAAGAACATGTCCATCATTCATCATCGTTTAATGTCAGTCGTTGATGCTGGCATGGGTTATGAAGAAATATTGCCTTACTTAATACCCAGGATTTTCTTATTTCTAGCCCAGGCCTGTGCAAAACTGGAGAGGACACTTCAGTGCTGCTGTAAAAAGTGGCAGAAAAAACACGGGAGGTAGCAGTCACGAGTTATAAGTCCATTCAGATTGGCGTAAGATATGGGCGCTACGGGTTACCTCTGACGGTGGGAGGGACCCCTGTGTCCCATTGGTTAGCTACTGCCCACCACAAGCTTGGCAGCCCCCGGTTACCTTACTTAGAAACAGGTGAGGGTTGGCAACAGGAAGGGCATCTGGCCGTGGAAAATCTGCCAGAAGTATAACGAATTTATTGCACAATGGAAAATAGATGATAAAGAATGATGATGATGAATTTTTAAGAAAATCTTATATGGACCCTGGTTCAGAACCATTGCTATAGAAAATAAAATGCCATTTTCTATACTTTTATTTGCTTGTTTTTTAACAGTGTGTAGTCTGAAGGAAGCAGTTGTCCCCTTGGAGTTTGCAGGCCCTTTGAACCTGGTGAAATCAAAGTAGTTGATGGAAGGGCCTCATAATCACTAGTGATTACTCCTGGGGTCACAACACAAAAATTTCATCTTACAGACTGGCTTTCCTCTTTAAGCCCAGAAAATACTTCAGCTTCCAAATTAGTTTCTGACACCTCACAAAATTCTAATAAGACTTACAGTCAAATACTACCTCCACCCACATCTGGCATGGTGCTGCCTCTGCACACGAACTTATATGGATGACCAGAACAAAGATGAGTGACACTGTTTGGGCCTGTGAGGAGTTGGTACAGGTCCAGCCAGCTACACTGAACAGAAGCCACTGTGCTTGTGGTGGCAACCGCCCCCCCCAAAAAAAACTAAGAATTTGGTGCCACGTAAAAAGCACCATTCGAGTGTGATCGTTACCAGTGCTGCCTTACTAGCACTTGTGCCAGTGGCACGTCAAAAAGCATTCGAGCGAGGTCGTTGCCAGTACTGCTGGACTGGCTCCTGTGCAGGTGGCACGTAAAAAACATTATTTGAGTGTGGCCATTGCCAGTACTGTCTGACTGATCCTTGTGCTGGTGGCACGTAAAAGCACCCACTACACTCTCGGAGTGGTTGGCATTAGCAAGGGCATCCAGCAGTAGAAACTCTGCCAGGTCAAGATTGGAGCCTGGTGCAGCCATCTGGTTCGCAAGTCCTCAGTCAAATCATCCAACCCATGCTAGCAAGGAAAGCGGACGTTAAACAACAATGATGATGATTATCTTGTATGTGACACAAGAGGTTGGAATGTGTTGTTGAATAACTTCATGACAATCATTTGGGTGGCTTTTTTTTCTGTGGGAGGTGCATATGCATTATAAAAGCATGTGGCTTAGTGGTTAGGGTATTCAACTCACAATTTTAAGTTTGTGGGTTCAATTCCTGGTGATGCGTTGTGTCCTTCAATAAGACACTTTATTTCACATTGCTCCAATCTACTCAGCTGGCAAAAATGAATTGTACCTGTGTTTCAAAGGGGCCAACCATGTCACATTCTGTGTCACACTGAATCACTCTTAGAACTACGTTAAAGGTACACGTGTCTGTGGAGCACTCAACCACTTGCACGTTAATTTCACGAGCAGGCTGTTCTGTTGATCAAATTAACTGGAACCCTCATCGTCGTAACTGATGGAATGCCAGAAGTGCATGTGCATTCTAGAATTCTTGAATGTTTTGTAGAAGTGCTCTCTCAGATGGGGTAGTATCTCATGTGGCATTTGATAATTTATGCTATTAAACAGTTTCTCTAGTTTAATGCTATTGTTATAAACAATATATGTACAGTGTCTGGCAGAATCTGTAGAGCATCAGTCATAGTGTCTTGCAGTGTAATTCATTTATCCATGTCCCTCTTCCATTCCGAGTTCAAACCCTTTCCGGATTGCATTTGCTTTTCGTTCTTTGAGGTAAAAAAAAAAAAAAAGCACTGGTCAAGTACTGATGATGAGGATGACCACTGTCCAATGGCTGAAGGCAATAAAAGAATCACTCATAAATCTACAATACTTATTTCTTTACTGCCCACAAGGGGCTAAACACAGAGGACAAACAAGGACAAACGGATTAAGTCGATTATATCGACCCCAGTACATAACTGGTACTTATTTAACCAACCCTGAAAGGATGAAAGGCAAAGTCGACCTCGGTCGAATTTGAACTCAGAACGCAGCAGCAGGCGAGATACCGCTAAGCATTTTGCCCGGCATGCTAACGTTTCTGCCAGCTCGCCGCCTTTTTAAATCTACAATACTTGCACACACACACACACACACACAGCCATCTTTCCATCCATCTATATATCTAATTATCTATCTAATCCTGAACCCATACATCCCTCTGTACACTCTGGTAGCAGGAATTTTGGTGACTTCATTGAATGTTCTTCATCCAGTTACATTTGGAAATGTTTGTTTTAAAATTATGAGATGAAATAAACATCAGGGGTGCTTCATCTCATACAGCTAACTGCAGGTATTGCGAGTTCTTGGGGTCACAAGCATTTTGTCCCTTAGCCTGTATGCTTAACCTGAAAGGGGTACAAGGATTCAATCTTCACTTGAAGAAGGGTCCCACCTGTGGGCTCTTGTCAATCACAGCCACCTCAAGCTGCTTTCAGCTGCCATGCTTATCTCCTTGGTGGCTTTCTTTGTCTGGGTTCCAGACCAATCTTCTGCAGGAAATAACACACCAATCTAGCTGGAAAGCCATGGCAGCTGACTTCAATAACAAATGAGGCTGTGTGCCATCCCTTGGCAAGTGCCTCATCAACCAACTGTTTTGAATATTTGTTTGGTTTGATTGATGTAAATAGTGTAGAACATATGACAGATGTAGATATGGTTGTATAATTTTTTACTTACGTTTCTGGGTTTCATACCATCTTAAGAAAGTGTCTTCTTCTGTAGCTTTGGATTGGTGAGTGGATTTTAGTTGACAGAAGCTGTATGGAAGGCAGTGAGCTAGCAGAAATGTTAGCACGCCAGGTGAAATGCTTAGCAGCATTTCATCTGCCGCTACGTTCTGAGTTCAAATTGCGCTGAGGTCGACTTTGCCTTTCATCCTTTTGGGGTTGATTAAATAAGTACCAGTAATGCACTGGGGTCAATATAATCGACTAAATCTGTTTGTCTGTCTTTGTTTGTCCCCTCTGTGTGTAGCCCCTTGTGGGCAATAAAGAAATAAGAAACTGTATGGAAGCTGTTTGTGTGTGTGTGTCTTAGTGATTTATATGTGTAAGATATCTGATAAATCCATGTTTCCAAATGAAAATTACTTGAGGTTTTATGAGTTATGCAGATTATATCTTTTACATCCTCACCAGTTTGGTGAACCAGTAATTGACTGGTTGGAAACTTACACTTATTGCTACTGTTGTTCATGAAAATGTGATTTAATATGAGTAAAAATATAATAGATGATAGTTTCTGTGACTGGCCACTAAATATGAGTTTCTCTTTTCAGAAAACAAACCTGTGAAAGATGTCAATGATGGAGCAAGCTGCAGATGGAGATTTGATGTCTTCTCTGACAACTTCCAATTCTGAAGCATCCGTGGAAGGGAATTTTACAGAGAGTGAAAAAAGTAGTGCGAAAAATATGAACGAGACTTCGTCAGCTGGAGATGCGGATAAAGAGACAACTGCGATGACCGAAGTTATCGATCCTCTCACTTGTACTGTTTGTAAAAAATCTTTCAATGATTCTGCCCTCTTGCAAAAACACATTAAAACACATTCAGTAAAGAAACCCTTTGAGTGCGGCATTTGCTCGAAAGCATATGCTAAGTTTTCACAATTAAAGCTTCATACAAGATCACACACCGGCGAGAAACCGTACAAGTGTGACTATTGCTGTAAATGTTTTGCCTGCAGTTCAGATTTGCGCATCCATACCAGAACGCACACGGGCGAAAAGCCGTACGAGTGTGGTTACTGCCATCAAACTTTCTCGACCTCTACGAATTTAAAAACTCATATTAGGCGGCACACGGGCGAAAGACCCTTTCAGTGTGACGTTTGTGGCATTGCATTTACAACCTCATCTTCACTTAAGATCCACACACGAATTCACACAGGCGTGAAGCCATTCACCTGTTCAATCTGTCAGAAGATGTTTTCCGACGGTTCCCATCTACAGCGCCATTTACGGACTCACACGTCGGAGAAACCTTTTCGTTGTGTCATCTGCGAAAAGAGTTTCTCCACCAGCACACACCTGAAACACCACATTTGGACTCATACAGATCAGAAACCGTTCATGTGTGACATGTGCGACAAATCCTTCCCAGACAATTTCCAGTTGAAGCGTCACATTCAGACTCATTCAAACGAGAGACCGTATCAGTGTTCTGTCTGTCTGAAATCCTTCTCCACCAGTACCAACCTCCGACGTCACGAGTGGACGCACACCACTGAGAGGCCGTATATATGTGATATCTGTGGTAAATCTTTCTCCACTAACTGTAATTTGTTACGCCATACTAAAATACACTCTGACCAAATTCTATCAAATATTAATGTGAAGCAAAGTTCCGCTGCTCTGAGCGAGGACAACAAAGAGACAGCTGAGGTGAAAGAGGAAGAAAAAGTCGAGTGTTCCATTGATTTGCCACCCACAGTTTCTGAAGATGTTACATCGGATTCACAGGATTTATCTGCTGCATTAACAGAAGACTCTCCACTGCTGAAAATTTATTATTGGTAAACATCATGGTGATTTTTTTTTTTTTTTTTTTTTGTAAAATACTACCTGAATCCAGCTCATCAAATTACACAGTGAAGTGCTCTGCCTAACCCCTCCATCCCACCACAGTTGGTATACTGTGCAATAGAGAATTAAACAGTTTGTAATGGTCACAGATCTATACCAAGGTACTTCTGTTACATCTCTGTTACTAAGAATATCCATTGGTATCCAACCTAACTTCTTGTGTTGTGCAACAATGTTATATAACACTTTGTCACTTCTCTCTCTCTGCATATATAAAAAGATATATAGATATATATATCTATTTGGAAATGATTGTAAAGAACTCATTTTCTCAGTGTAGCATGAAAACTGATCTGGCCAAATTTGCAAAAAAGATTAAATATGAGTATTTTGAGAAATACTTCACTTTTTTTTCTTTTTTTTTTTTGTATTTTGTATGTCAGAAATACTTTTTTTTTTTCCTCAGAATTATGATGAAATTTTCTTATGAGAACGGGTGAATAATTTAAAATGAAGTACTAGTGTAAATCTTACTGCAATACAAATAGTATTACATCTTACTAATGTGCAGTGTTACAATCCTGCTGCAACTGTTACAACACTACCTCATGACCATACAGTATTAGAATTCTCTCTAGTTACCATACACCGTAACCCTCCCTTCCAAGAGAGCATTTATATGGTTGCTTGATCTACTAGAAATAGCAACCAAATCTCCCTCAAATTACACCCTATCATTTTAAGTAAGGAAAGCTCACATTAGATAATACAGTCTTATGTATGTCTAAAAAGATGGGATAGTAACACCTGAAATGGTTTTTGATTACAGGTCAGCTTGATCCAGTCTGATCCAGGAGCTAAACATCATTTACAATCCCTTGCTACTGTAATATAATACCCCTGTATTATTCCTTTTTTTTTTTTTAATAATTTCTATTGACAAACCAATTGAATAACATGTCTTAAATAACAACAATAAGGAAGCCGTATCTTTTATATTTTAAATACAAATGACTCTAGTGACTTCACTCTCCAAAACTGGATAGAGCAATTTATGCCATCTAAGACTGTTTATAGGGACCTAAGTTAAGGCACCACAGTGAGTTCAATCCTTGTTACATCCATCATACGGTATCTTTATACTAGAAACATTACTCTGATCAATGCTGGTTGACTGCCTACATTAAAAAAAAAAGACGAAACAAAAAAAAAATTATGCTCCAGTCCTGCATTAAACTGGGATGGTTAGTGATAGAAAAGCTATCCCAGCTGGTTATAATTCATATATGGAGGTAGCTACTTTGGCAAACATCCAATGGGAAATGAGAAAATGGATATAAGCATTAAAAAAAATTTTTTTTTTTTTTGTTAAATATATTCAATTTGATACTCTCTCTCTCTCTCTTGAGTTCCAGCTCTGTGAATATACGATTTATACTATTAACTTTGGTATGTCTTGTTTAAATATTCTATGCAGCTTATGATACTTTCACCTCCAACTCTCCAAGGTATTGACTGAAATGAAAATACGACATGGAAGCAATTTTGACAGATTTCCCATCTTTTTTTTTTTTTTTTTTTTTACTTTATTTCAATCATCACAGTCGAATATTTTGTTAATGTAAGTGAGAATGGAACAGATTGTCTCTGTCATTCAAAGAGTATTAGTTTTATCTAATATTAATTGTTATTTTATTTATTTTTGGTACATAAGTTCTATTGGTAACAACCAACATATGGGAAAAAAAATATGCAAAACTATAAAATATTTCAAAACAAAACCCAAAAAAAGGCAATCTCCGGTTTGTGTATTCATTAATGTATATATTAGATTTATTTGGGACAATGCTCACAAACCTGAAATAAACAGGAAGGCACCGATTAAAAGCTATCATTTGTAAAAATTGTTAAACGATAATCTAGAACGAAGAATTGTTTTGATATTTTAGTAATATTTTCTTGAATTATGTCATGTGTTATGTCCCTTTAGGCAAGGTACACTACTCTTCATGTCTTGAAAATATAAAAAAAAAACACCCAAACAATCCATCTTTCTGTAAACATCAAATATATGGCAATTTTTTGGACTTTGTAAAATTATCCAACTCATAATATTAAAAGGAAATTACATACGGAAAAGGAATAAAATAAAAAAAAGAGAGGAGTATCATAAAAAAAAATTTTTTTAAAGTTGTTACAATCCTAACATTTCTATTTATCAATGGTTTGACCTATATACATGGAGTAAGGATCTGGTCAAAATTTGGAAGGGTGCAGAAAAAAAATATCGGAATAAACTTTGCTTCAATGACTCACCTTTTTGTCTTTTCTCTTTCAGCATTTGCATTTCTGTCTTAATCTTTTCTATGAGTGAAAGAACCAATTCCGTAGCTTTTTTCTGCTGGAAAGGAAAAACTTTGATGTACATGCATGTATGACTATAGACATAAATGTATATAGATAGATATACATACCTGTAGCAGTATAGCTCCTGTGTTTTTTTTTTAATGTGGAATTCGTGCAAACCATGTATTGTGTTATTAACCAGATGTACAATAAAGCTATGTAATGTTTTATATATTACATACTACTTGATAATGTTTTTTATTTTATTTTATTTTCATTAATATAAATATTAATTCGAGGAGCACAACTATTCAACTCCATTCCGGTACATGTCAGAAATCTATCAGGATGCAGTGTGGAATCATTCAAATTGCAGCTGGATAGATACTTAAGCACCATTAGAGATGAACCCCATCTCCCAGGATATACACAACAAGCACAAACTGACTCAAACTCGCTCCTACACATGTCAAAATTAAACAAAGAATACAACCTGGCAACCACACCAGACTCTGAGGGTGGAGTCTTCGACTTGGCCTGAGCATGGACTCAAACTCAAATGAAATGAAATATATACTCTTTTATTCTTTTACTTGTTTCAGTCATTTGGCTGTGGCCATGCTGGAGCACCGCCTTTAGTCGAGCAAATCGACCCCAGGACTTATTCTTTGTAAGCCTAGTACTTATTCTATCGGTCTCTTTTGCCGAACCGCTAGGTTACGGGGACGTAAACACACCGGCATCGGTTGTCAAGTGATGTTGGCGGGGACAAACACAGACACACAAACATATACACACACATACATACATACATATATATATATACATATATACGATAGGCTTCTTTCAGTTTCTGTCTACCAAATCCACTCACAAGGCTTTGGTTGGCCCGAGGCTATAGTAGAAGACACTTGCCCAAGGTGCCATGCAGTGGGACTTGAACCCAGAACCATGTGGTTGGTAAGCAATCTATTTACCACACAGCCGGGCATTTTTTTATGATTTTTTTTTTTTGTAACTTTACACTTTCTGTTAATCTTTTATCTTTTATTTGTTTCAGTCATTAGACTGTGGCCATGCTGGGGCACTACTTTGAAGAATTTTTAGCCAAATGAATCAACCCCAGTACTTACTTTGTGTTAAGCTTAGTACTTATTTTATCAGTTCTTTTTGCCAAATTGCTAAGTTATGGGATGTAAACACACCAGCATCAGTTGTCAAGTGGTGGTGGAGGACAAACACAAAAACACACACACACATATATATATAGGCGCATGGCTTAGTGGTTAAGGTGATGCACTCATGACTGAGATTGTGGGTTCGATTCCCAGACCGGGTATCGCGTTATGTTCTTGAGCAAAGCATATCATTTCAACATTTGACATGTGACACCCAGCTGTACCTGTACAGGTAATGTCAATCTGATGGAGGGAGTGAGCTTATGTGTACACACATTTGATCATTATGAACAAATCATCTGTGTGGTTGTTTGGTAAGAAATTATCAAACCCTTGTACGTTGTCTAACAATGTGAGAGTCCATCATATATGTGTATATATATATTATATATATATATATATCATCATCATCATCGTTTAACGTCCGTTTTCCGCACTAGCATGGGTTGGACAGTTCGACCGGGGTCTGGGAAGCCAGGGGCTGCACCAGGCTCCAGTCTGATCTGGCAGTGTTTCTACAGCTGGATGCCCTTCCTAACGCCAACCACTCCGCGAGTGTAGTGGGTGCTTTTTACGTGCCACCTGCACAGGTGCCAGGGGGGTCTGGCATCGGCCACTATCGGTTGGTGCTTTTAACGTGCCACCAGCACGGAAGCCAAGGCGGCGCTGGCATCGGCCACGTTCGGATGGTGCTTTTTATGTGCCACTGGCACAGATATCACAACTACTATTATATATATATATATACTTATGATGTTAATGCTTGACTATTTCATCCAAGCTGAGAAAAAAATAACATTTTAAAATGGAATTTTCATACATATTAAGGTTTGTATAGCAATCACAATCACTTATTGATTATATTGATTCTGTGGTCCACTTCCAATGAATCACTTGTTTATAATTACCATACTTACTGGGTTAAATTGCTTGGGTGAAAGAAATAAGTATTTAATTCATTTATGCAGATGCCTTACAATGAATTATAGGCCTAAGTTCAAATCTTACTGGAATCAGCTATACCTTTTATCTCTTTTCATATGAATGAAATAACCCCATTAGTACACCTTTTCCCTACTCTCCAAAAAGGACTTCATACTTGAGCAAGAAGTAAAAAAATTATCTATGTTTACCTCTTTTGTTTTCTTTGTATTATCCTTCATCCTTCTTACTCTGCTCGGAATCTTTTTTTTCACTGGAGACGAGTTGTACTCAAAGATATTTATTGGTATATCCTGCTCTTGGAATGTAGATGATGGATAATCAAGTTCTGATGCATCTTCTGGTTCCTTACTATTTGTGGTATCTTTTGATTCAGACACAGAATCACATTTTTTTACAGATCTGCCAACTTTTGTATTGTTCTGCTTCAAAGCAAAACAAGGATGGTGTTTAGCTGTTGCTTCCGCTTGAGGCTGGTCATGTATTTTGTCACCCAAGGATGGATGAGTTTCGCTTCTAATTGGAAATGTCCAAGATTTGTTGCGTTTTTGTTTATTTATGTTAGAATCTGACTTATTTTTGCTGTGTTGAAAATTGGGTTTATTGCTGAGAGAATTACCATTATTATTTTGTGATCGTCTTGGATCAACAAATTTTCTGGTTGTATTTTCAATGTCTTGTTTTGGTTTGGTTGATTGATTTCTTTTCAGCTTTAGCTTATTAAATGTCTTACCATTTACAGTTCCACTTTTACCATTATCACAATCCGTTTCTTTTGTCGGCTTACCTGAATCAATCGGCTTGCCACTTATCATGCTGCCATTTCTATTACCTGGCTGGTTCAACAACTGATTGTCTCTAGACTTACGGTTTCTATTTTTACCTGAGTTGTTGTCATTATTTGATGGCCGCTGTGAAACTATCACATCCAGATTATCATATGCTTGGCTCATACAGCTGTTTGTCTCACACAAACTTTGATCATCTTCCAAAGCTGAAGCAAAAATCTTTCCTGTTTCTGACTGAATAAGTTTTTGCTCCTTTGTTAAGCCATTCAGTGGTATTTGCCCATTTTGTCTTTGGAAATTGTCTCCTTCAGGGCTAGAAGCTATGTTTTTCCTAGAGAATATAGTTTCTTTGTTTTTATTCTGCACAGATATTTCACTGATCTTTTTACTCTTGGCTGTGTTGTCCGAGTGATTTTTGAGAAGCTCATTTGAAGAGCTTAGCTGATTTTTATTATTTCTTTTTATTTGGTTTTGGGTTCTCCTTGGAATTTTATATTTGGGAGCCTTGGGTGACAAAGTGACATTCTTATTAGATTTCCTCTTCTTCGTCACTGGTGATACATTATGTCGCAGATTGATGCTGTAAACCCGAGATCCCGCATTTCTTACTGCTGCTTCAGAAGACACTTCATTTTCAGAACTGCTTGTGTTTTGAGTTGATAAATTAAATGTACGTTGGCCCAAGTCACATATCAGTATTCTCTTTTTCGAAGATTTCAGAATTGTCTTTCTTGACATTGTCCACTTCTTGAAGCCATAAATAGAGATAAAAGAATATTATTTTCCAGCACCATATTTCATCGCATATAAGACACACTTTTCTAACAGTTTTTTTTTTTTTAATCACTTTAGGCCCTATATGTGAAGTATAATGTTCTAAAAACTATTGTTCTGGAATATGTCCTGCTGAAATTTGAGTGCATCTAATACGTTTGTGTGCCTATTATTTCATCAAGTATGGGGTATATTTTCATATAATCTCCCTTAAATACAAACTTATTACTGGTTCAAATATACTTGAAGCATACTTGAACCCGTAAGGCCTTTCATTGTATTTTGTCATAGAGAAAAGTTCTCACCGTAGACAGATTGGTGTAGATACACCAAGTCAGTTCATATGGTGCGTTTAGTCCTTCCTACAGTGAGAAATTCCCTCCATGGCAAAATAATGAATGGCTTTGTTACACATTTGGATATGCCGCAAATTTATTTGAACTTGTAACAAGTTTATATTTATACACACATCACTGCTTAGAGCTTTATTCAGTAAAGTATCTCCTAATACATAGATCTGTTAGTACACTACTAGGAACATTGAATCCATTCATTCAAGAGACAAAAAATGGTTCCCTATTGTTTTCTCTAACCCTGTGGGAAGATTTAAGCTCAAGACAGTAAGGTAATAAAACAACAAACAGGTACCATCAGGAGACAATTCTGTTTTGTAATGGTAAACTGTGAAAGTTGTCTCTATTTGCCAAGTAAACTGACTCATACAGAGTTGAGTATCTTTGCCAGAATACAATACAATGATTATAATGGGCCACAAGCCACTAATCTTTCAGCCAGCAGAGATTCTTTTTTCAAATGAAAGCCATATTAGTAATTATACAATGTGTATCTTTCTGAAAATAACAATTCTAAAAGTATTCAGAAACTTTCTGGCATTGTTGATAGCTGTGATAAGAATGGAAGTCTATTGTTCTTAGTAGTTGTTGGAACAGAATTTGAGGGAAATCCAGCCATCGTTTCTAGCTGGTCAAGCAATCAAGTGTAGATTTCCTCAATTCATTGTGAGATGTTTAGTCTGATTAAACAGACCTATGATCAAAGGATTTCCTGTCATGACCATCCCGACTTTTTAGGAGATAGGATTGTATTATCTAATGGGTACTTTTATGGTGGTGGGATAGTATTTGAAGGAGTTTTGACTGCTGATTCTTGCAGCTCAAACAACCATACAGAAATTCACTTGTTGACTTATTCTAATTACCAGATTACCCTTGATTGGGGATATAATGATTTGTTAAAGATCGAACATGCATTAATTTGCATTAGGTTGTTGGATTAAGTCTATCTACATTAATGGTTTTCAGCTGAGTTTCACATGATTTTTGGAGGTCCTTATATGATTTAGTTGTTAAAAATTATCTGCAATAAATCAGTTATATTTCTACATGGCAGAATACTCAGTCAGTATGTGAGGGGTATGGGTTCAAGTCCCATAGCCATCTGCTGGCAACTAAAATTTTAAAAGGTGCAGTCATGGCTGTGTGGTAAGAAGCTTACTTCCCAACCATGATTCCAGGTTCAGTCCCACTGCATAGCACTTTGGACAAGTGTCTTTTGCTATAGCCTCAGGCCGACCGAAGCTTTGTGAGTGGATTTGGTAGACGGAAACTGAAAGAAGCCTGTCATGTATATACACACTTTATTATGAAAGCTGCAAAATCATCACAAAAATATTACAAAATACCCGTTCATGGGGCAGTTGTGGTCCAGAATAGATTTATTGCAGATGAACAGGAATGTGAAACCCTGAGCAGCAGTTTTTTGTAATATTTTTGTGATGGCTTTGCAGGTTTTAATAAAACATATTACTCTACCTCTGGTATTCGAGTACTATTTTTTCCAACCTTGTTTCACATTTATTTGCTTACTCGAGTATATATACATACATATATGTATATATCTATGTGTGTTTGTGTTTGTCCCGCCATCACCACTTGATAGCCAGTGTTGGGGTGTTTATGTCCCTGTAACTTAGCAGTTCAGCAAAAGAGGCCGATAGAATAACTACTAGGCTTAAAAAAGTTCTGGGGTTCATTGTTTGACTAAAACCCTTCAAGGTGGTGTTCCAGCATGGCTACTGTAAAAAAATAAACTATTTAAAAAATGTTTTTATACAATTCCTAATAATATTTGATTATAAAAATATAATGGGATTTTTTCAAAACATTAAATAAAATGGGAATCAAAGGGGTCCCTAGAGAAAAACAATGGTTGAAAACCACTGATCTACATTGAACAATATTGTGAAATAATCAATGACTATGACATAGATACACAAGATAGATATATCAATGCTTTATTTTGTTGAATGTTTTTTATGGGTCATCCTTTTTTTTCTTTTATACCTTAATCCTTGTCTCCTAGTGTAAATCTCCACTCTGGTTTTGGAGTCCTGTGGAGCTGTATGGCAGCCTTATTAGTGCTGGTGGCACGAAAAAAGCACCCAGTACACTGTAAAGTGTTTTACATTAGGAAGGGCATCTTGTCATAGAAACCATGCCAAAGTAGACATTGGGCAACAATGCAGTCCTTGTATCCATCAGATTCTGTCATACCATCCAACCCATGCCAGTATAGAACAAGGCCGTTAAATGAAGAAGTCTAGAGAAAGGGGCTGTAATCATGGAGTTCATAGACCCTCCAAAACCAGTGAGACTAATGGGGTTAAGTTTTTTCTTGAAATGTTTCAAGTCAATGACTGCGAAAAAGGGATTCCAAAGTGACATTGTCTTGAGGAGGAAGGACAAGACCTAGTGGCTTGTGCAGAGTTTGTGGGGTGTACAAAATATAAGTTAAGTTACCATAGCATCATTTTTTTGAGAATTCATATTTAAAAAAAAAAGGAGACTATGACCTTGATGTTGGATTAACATAACCGTAAGCTTAAAATCGAACAGATTTACCATCAGGTAAATCTGTTTGATTTTTTAAATTTGACATAATCTGAGTTCAAACTGGTGAAAGCTAAGTTGGTTTTTGCATATTATATTTTACTTTTAATTTAATTTAATATGAAAAGATTGATTATAGTAAGAACGGTCAGGGTGGGCCTGAGTGGAAGTGGTATTAAGGAAGCCAAGGTGGCAAGCTGGCAGAAACGTTAGCACGCCGGGCGAAATGCTGAGCGGTATTTCGTCTGCAGTTACGTTCTGAGTTCAAATTCCACTGAGGTCGACTTTGCCTTTCATCTTTTCGGGGTCGATTAAATAAGTACCAGTTACACAGTGGGTCAATGTAATCAACTTAATCCATTTTCTGTCCTTGTTTGTCCCCTCTGTGTTTAGCCCCTTGTGGGTAGTAAAGAAATAGATATTAAGGAAGCCAGTTCCAAGAGAGATAGGCCCCTGTAGTGTTTTGCAAAATAATATAAAAAAGAATTGTGATGTGTCTTTTTAAATGGCTCTCATAGTTTGACCACAGTTTAATTGTTTCAATTTCTATACAAAATTTTTGGAGTCACTTGCCAAACAAGCATAAGACCAAAATCGATTTAAATCTTTCTCTTCATAATTCAATAGTGTGCTTTGACAATTCTTTCATTCTTTGAAATTTGCCTAATTGTCTAATTTTTCTCTCAACTAATGAAACGATAAATAACTGATAAGCTATATATTTCACAACATACAGTAAAATAAATTATGTTGTATCTAGGGAGGTTCATTATGCCAATAAACACACACACACACTGATTCTCTTTTACTACCTTTATTATTATTAGTCACTTGGTTAACCAATTAACTAATTAATTGTTTGATTAGTCATTCAGTGTCAATGATGGCACATGGCTCAGTTGTTAGAGCATTGGGCTTACAATCATGAGGTAGTGAGTTCGATACACGGACCAGGCTGTGAGTTGTGTTTTAGGGACCAATAAAATAAGTACCAGGCTTTAAAAAACAGTCCTGGCGTTGATTTGTTTTCACTAAAACCCTTCAAGTTGGTGGCACAGCATAGCTACAGTCAATTGACTGAAACAAGTGAAAAAGAATTAGCAACTTTTAAAGAATAGGGGAGAGAATTTACCCCCAAAAATATTTTCATAATTCCTTAAAATTATCTCCCTTGTTTGCCGTTGAGGGTTTTCGTTTTCCTCTTCCCCATTAATTGGAGGCAAATTAGGGTTTACTGAAAATTGTTTTGAATACATCATTCAGCACATCACCATCAATTCTTGTATAGAACTGTGTGCTTCACAGTTCCAGTGATGCCGTGTTTGGCTGTTGTGTGCATGCTCACATGTCTGAGACAGGAAGCTTCATGCAATGCCAGTGAAAGACAGTGTTTCTTTTTAACTCCGTGTGTGTTGTGCTTAAAAACCTATTTATATTCTTGAATGTGATAAAGTGTAGAATTAGATTATTATCCTGCTTCCAGCTTCAGTGTTGCTTCAAGGATTTGAAAAATAGGGCACATTTTCCCCACTTATTTTGTGATTTGGGGGGATTTTGGAAAAACAAGGGGGAATTTGTGGCGGTGTTCAGTGACCAATTTAAACACACTACCTGGCAGTAGCTAAAACACAAACCAATCAAGTTTATGTATAAATATTCTTGTTATATGTTTGTTTCCTATTACACAATATTAAAAGAACGGCTAAAAATTTTCTGAAGCAGCACCCCCACTAATTTTATCTACAAGCCACCACTGATCACCCCCTGCCTAGGTTGCATTTATAGGTGGTGATGTGTCGAAGGATTAAAGCATTGAATAAAATACTTGGTACTTTTATGTGTTACTGTGTTACCAGCATACAAGTCAAATTTTTCAGACCAAAATTTACAACCCCCAAAATTAGGTCAACTTATATACCAGGATGACTTTTGAGGAGCAAAAATTCCATATGAAAGGCAACAGGATTTGGAGAGATAGTGATAATGTTTGAATGGTTACATTACACGTTTGCACTATGTTGACTTGTATGATAGAAAATATGTTAAGTACAAATGTTAAGGAGATCATGGAGGTTTAATAAAATAAAGTACCAGTCCAGTACTTAGACTGACATAACTGATTCTGGTGGATCCCTGGCTTCTTCAGGCAATGAGACTACATACGAGAATCCCAAACAGACTTTGCACTTAACCCAGCCTGGATCAGCCTAAATATGCTACCTGTTTTATGTTCTAACCAGCTAGATCCAGCCTATTACACCTACCCTTCAATGCCATTCTAGGAATATACTATCACATCATTAAAATTTCAAAGCAACAAATTAATGCATGATTAATTCAAAACAATTTGAATGAAAAAGCATTACATTTGACAGAATAATCTGAATGCTAAAGGGTTAAAGGATAGATAAGAAGTGTTAACCCCCAATGATCACAGGATTCCTGTGAGAAACAGGCAGTGACTACACACATTATGATAGAAATTCTGTAATTAACAAAATATGTGGGGCACCGATCGTGGCTGCTGCCAGCCTCCCCTGGCACCTGTGCTGGTGGTACGTAAAGAGCACGCACTACACTCACGGAGTGGTTGGTGTTTGGAAGGGCATCCAGCTGTAGAAACTTTGCCAGATCAGATTGGATTCTGGTGCAGCCTCTTGGCTTCTCAGACCCTGGTCGAACCGTCCAACCCATGCTAGAACGGAAAACGGACATTAAACGATGATGGTAAGGATGATGATGATGATAATCCATCATTGTGTCAAGTACAAGGTGGTATATGAGGTAAAGAAGAGTCTATATTTTTTGTTTAGCTTTTCTCTTTCAGGTGTATCCACTGATTGACTCTAATGCTATGGATGTTTGAAGTGATCAATACTATCAAAAGTAATACCGAGTGAGAATTAAAATTAGATGGTAGAATTAAAATATAAGGTAAAGATATCATAAATCCATTCTTCGGTGCTTTTTAGGTATAACTCAAGACATGTTTCACTTTGTATTTCATTTAATATTTCATCTTGAGTTTTATTTATTCTGAGTTTATCAATAAATCACATTTTGCTTTTCTTGTGTGTGTATTTCTCAAACTTAGCAGAATGGTCAAAACAGTTCAGACCAAAATGCTTATAACAAAGAACACTAAATCCCAGTGCCTTATAGAAAGTGGCTGTTGTAAGGAGCAGCTAAGGATTCAATACTGCATACTTAATGATAAACAAATGGTACACAAAAAGATACAGCAGGATCCTCAGTACATAAACTGGATACCAAAACTTAGAGGTGGTCAATGAACAAAAGTAATTAAAATCACCATATTGACAAATCAGAGTCACTCCTGCCTACATTGGCTCCGTTATATCAATTTATAGTTGTCTCTACTGATTTTTGACCATTAAGCTAATGATTCTTTTCTCATCATTCTATGTGTAATTTTTATTCAGTGGTTCTCAACTGAGGTTCACATGAACCTTAGGGGTCGATTTATGATTTTACTGTTAAAATTTATGCGCAATAAATCAGTAATACTTCATCAATACACAAGATAATGTAACATCATCATCATCATCATTAGCATCATCATCGTTTAATGTCTGCTTTCCATGCTAGCATGGGTTTGACAATTTGACTGAGGACTGGTGAGCCAGATGGCTGCACCAGGCTCCAATCTGATCTGGCATTCTACAGCTGGATACCCTTCCTAACGCCAACCACTCCGAGAGTGTAGCGGGTGCTTTTATGTACTACTGGCACGAGGGCCAATCAGGTGGTACTGGCAACGGCCACACTCAAATGATGCTTTTTATGTGCCACCTGCACAGGAGCCAGTCCAGTGGCACTGGCAACTGCCTCGCTCGAATTTTTTTTCACGTGCCACCAGTATAAGTGCCAGTAAGGTGACGCAGGTGACGATCATGCTCGAATGATGCCTTTTATGTGCCACTGGCACAGAGGCCAGTTTGTTGCTCTGGCAACATTTTTTTAAATACAATTCCTAGTAATATATGTAGTTATAAGGATATAATAGGATTTTTTTTTAAACATTGAATAGCCATGGATATCCACTGATGTAAAAACGGTCAAGAACCACACTATATTAATTGATTGGTTTTCTTGTATATCAGCTCCTCTTTTACTGTATCTTCTTCACACTTAACTAATGTGTGCTTTGTTTCTGAAGTATGAAAACATTGATACATAACATCGGTGGCAGAAGGTACGGTAATGAAGCAGACAGGTCGGCCTTGAAAACACAGATGGGATGATGCAGGATAAAGAGATACAGAGAAGATATATTGCAGACTTATCCTACCTTTGCCAATGGGAAAAAGAAATGGAAGTTGAAATGATGATGATACGTTCTTTTATTCTTTTACTTGTTTCAGTCATTTGATTGACGCCATGCTGGAGCACCATCTTTAGTCAAGCAAATCAACCACAGGACTTATTCTTTGTAAACTTAACACTTATTCTATTGGTCTCTTTTGGTGAACCGCTGAGTTACAGGGATGTAAACACATCAACATCAGTTGTCAAGCAACGGCGGGGGACAAACACAGACATACAAACATGTACATATACATATATGTATATATGATGGGCTTTTTTCAGTTTCCGTCTACCAAATCCACTCACAAGGCTTTGATCAGCCCAAGGCTATAGGAGAAGACACTTACCCAAGGTGCCACACAGTGGGACTGAACCTGGAACCATGTGGTTAGTAAGCAAGCTACTTACCACACAACCACTCCTGCACCTACTTACCTTCCTGTACACATGTTAATTAAAAGGTTAGTAAATGTTAATTTTTTCTGATCATTCTGGAAGTCAATAAAATAGTCAATTTCATACGCATATTTTGTGTATAAGTTATTCAGAGGAAGGCTGTGCTTACAATTTTTGAATGCCCTCCACCCACCACACTGGTGAGAATGATGCAGCTGGTGTTTAGCTTTGAATATCTGTAGGTCAGTGACTTGTAGGAAAAACAAAACATAGTCATGGAGGAAATTCTAGCGAGAATTGCATTCTGAAGGAGAAAAAAATTGGAAAGTGATTAATGCAGGTTATGGAAGATGGGATATGATAAAGTGTAACAAGAGGAGAAGAGGTGAGTGAGCCTGAATGATGAAAGCACCATCAGCTAAAATATGGCTGACGTTTAGAATTTAAAAGCAATTCTTTCACTTATTTTACGCACAGAATTTTATTTTGGGTTCATTCTTTTTCTTTTTTTTTTTTTTGAAAGTTTTGGCATAAAGGCATTTAACGATTTCCAATTATTAGTTTTTTTTTTAGCGATTTTTTTTTGGGGTGATTTTTTTTGTTTAAGGTATTATCTATCTATCCACTCAGTCAAAGTCAACTCTCGGTCACTCGTTGGATCAGTGTCCTCCAGTCAGTTCTATCCTGGGCCCGCTTCTTTCAGATTGGCCATGTCCATTCCGGTATCACTCTTAATGGTGTCAAGCCAGCGGGTTCTTGGTCGGCCTCTTCCTCTCTTGCCCCTGACCATTCCAAGCATGATGTCCTTCTCTTTTAAGGTATACAGATGGTATATTTAGTTAAATGCCTGAAGAACAGGATACAGTTTGATGAAGGTTTAACAGTTATTTCTAGCATGATGAGAGGTTGTATCATTGGTTTGAGATGGCTAAGTTGATATCAGATCACTAACAGAAATATCAGCACTTCACATATTGTCATCGGTACTGAACTGTATTCATGGATAAGACACACTCTGTACTCTCAGTGTCCCAATCCATATAATCTTAAGTAAACCCAACAAAGTACCACATGCACTAACATTGGGGCTTCTTATGTGTTGGTGCTACAGTTAGGGTCATTACTGTTGAGTGATTTTATTCCACTCCAAAGAGCATTATTATGATATGAATAAATGGTTAATATTCTAGAATGACAAAATGGTAACTAAGGTAGCGCTAAACAAAATAACTTGGTTGGAATCAAGTAGCTTTTTACTCCTTGCAGTTTATTACAGTTGGTTAGCAACCTAGCACTTGGTTTTGGATTTTGTGAAGGGACTGACATTAGAGTAAAATTGGCATATAAGTATATTTTGTATTTGTTTGGATCAGATCATTGAAGCTTGTAAAACAGCTGAAAGAGACTGATGCCTGTGAGTCTCCCCCAATGCTTAATTGGCTGCTGAAGAGCAACTAATAGATATTTGCACCCTGAATAACTTATGTTTTTAGTTGTGAAATTAGCCATTTAGGGCAGTTAACTCAATGTATATATGTGTAGGCTTAAAGGTGAAACATACAGCTAGGGTGTGTAATGGTTAAATGCTTACAATATTAAGCTATTGATACAATTTGCATATTGAATATTATACATTTAAATAGAGTATATGTGTGTACATGTTTGTGTCTGTGTGTGTTTATATAGAATGCATTTACATACACACACACATTATGTATGCATGTATGTATGTATGCACATATGTACGTACCTGTCTGTCTGTCTGTCTGTCTATCTGTCCATCCGTCCATCCATCCATCCATCCGTCTGTCCATCCATCCATCCATCCGTCCATCCGTCCATCCATCCGTCCATCCGTCCGTTCATCCACCCACCCACCCGTCCGTCCGTCCAAAATCCATCCATCCATCCACCCACCCACCCACCATCCATCCATCCATCCATCCATCCATCCATCCATCCATCTATCCACCCACCCATCCATCCATCCATCCATCCATCCATCCATCCATCCACCCGTCCGTCCGCCCGTCCGTCCGTCCGTCCATCCATCCATCCATCCATCCATCCATCCACTCACCCACCCGTCCGTCCGTCCGTCCAAAATCCATCCATCCATCCACCCACCATCCATCCATCCATCCATCCATCCATCCACTCACCCACCCACCCGTCCGTCCGTCCGTCCAAACTCGATCCATCCATCCACCCACCCACCACCATCCATCCATCATCCATCCATCCACCCACCCATCCATCCATCCATCCATCCATCCATTCATCCACCCATCCGTCCGTCCGTCCGTCCGTCCATCCATCCATCCATCCATCCATCCATTACATTGTGTTTGCCCTCTCAGTGACCAGCCCTGTGTGGCCAATAAAGAAAGTTATCTATCTATCTATCTATAAAAGGAGCACTCCATTGGTTACGATGACGAGGGTCCCAGCTGATATGATCAACGGAACAACTTGCTCATGAAATTAACATGCAAGTAGCTGAACAATCCACTGACATGTGTACCCCTAATATGGCTTAGTGGTTAGGACATTCGACTGATGATTGTAAGGTCACAAGTTCAATTCCCAGCGACGCGTTTTATCCTTGAGCATGACATTTTATTTCACTTTGCCAAACCAACATGTCTATCTCATTCTTG
>NC_043010.1:67382166-67389666 GCF_006345805.1 Octopus sinensis
CACAGACATTTTTTTTTCTTCTCTTCTGAAGTAACTGATTCATGCACTGGAACTAGCACGTGCATTCTTCTACCTGGTGCCAGATGACGTTTCTCTCAAGGAATAACAGCTAAGTTACACATGTTTGAAGAAATTCAGTGAGCTATTGCCACTGTTGATAGCAATATGTTAGTCTAGCCATTGAAAACATGAAAATGACAGACTGCATGAGGAATGTGTAAGAACCTGTTATATTATTGACTAGCAGTATCGCCCGGCGTTGCTCGGGTTTGTAAGGGAAATAACTATATAAGCATTTTTAGAGATGTAAAGTATAATAGCCATCTCAATATGGCTAACCACAAACGGGAGTGTTACTGTAGCTTTTTACGTTCTGAGATTTAATAATACATTTTTAGAGAGTTACTTCCCTTATATAATAGCAAAAAAATGCATCACAAATGGGGAAAAAATGATGGTAAATTTTTTTTTAAATCGTAGACTCATCGTAGATGCGCGCTAATACCCAGAAGGGCTCGATATGAATCACGACTGTAAGATACCCGGTTTTGGTTAAACTGCACCGCAAAATGTGGGAGTAGTTAGGAATCTAAATCGTAGGAGACAGACACACAACTTCACTTTTATATATAAAGATAACTGTGGGTGTTGTGTATAGTTAGCTGGAATATGAGAGAAGAGTGGCTTATGAGGAAGGTTTTCTACAAGAGAAAGCTGTGCATAAATGAGACGAGAAGGCTGCTACGCATTATAAGAACTGACTGTCGTGTGCAGGAGGAAGAAGTGCATCTCTATGGATATGTGATGGTACATAATCCCCTTTGTATGACAGTACAGGCAAATCGTGGGCATGGAGATTATTTGTAATACCATGTGGTCATGTCAGGTCTATGTGGATATTCAGATGCTGGTGTCCTCTGGAGACTAGCCAACGACATCTCAGAGTTTGCACTTGATAGTGGCAGCAAAGAGGAGGTCAATCTGACTGGTGGTACAGGACAAAAAGACCACTTGATATGTGTGAGAATCTGGACAACCCCAGGACTTATAGAGGAAAAGTGTAAAAGAGGGAAGTGTGGTGGTAGACAACAGTAGACAACTTTGGTGGCTGTTAATGCTGCTGCTGTTGTTGCTGTTGTTGCTGGTGCTGCCGAATCAGTGCTGGTTGAAACTTTGAAAAAATAGCAAGAGCAGATGCAACCAGAGTGACCTCATACTCAGATCCACCAACACCCAGTGCTGATAAGATTGTTGTTTGTTCCTTCTCGAGCCACACCTGGCTCATAGGGCCATTTTCTTGGTTTCCTTGGCGTATAGGTTCCCCACCTGGACAGGACGCCAGTCCATCGCAGGTGAGCTGCAAGATGCAGGAGAAAAGAACGAGAGAAAGTTGTGGTGAAAGAATCAGCAGAAGTTTGCCATTACCTTCTGACGATTTTGATGATATGTTTGTATATTTTCAAAATGACATTGTAGAATATTCGGGGGCAGATATAGCTGGATTAAATGCTAAAGGGTTGAAATAAACTTACATAGCAGAACAAAGAATAAATTTAAATAAAAAGGAGTGAAGCCCAAATCACATATATTATCAGGGCTGTAAGACTATTACTACACTTTGCATTGAAGATATTTCAAATCAACCATCCCAAAATATTTTTCCATGTCCATTATTAACACATTTTCTACCCAGGAGATTTCCTCCATCTTTCTCTCCCCTTTCTCCTTTCTCCTTTTCCACTCTCCCTCTTTCTCTCTCCAAACAAACATGCACACTTTTTGCACATAGGTGGCAAATCGGCAGAGTTGCAAGAGAATCAGACAAAATACCTTGTAGTAGTTACTCCATCTTCCTGCATTCTGAGTTCAAATCTCACCGAGGTTAACTTTGCCTTTCATCCTTCCAGGGTCAATAATTGAAATACCAGTCAAAGACAGTAAACTGATGAAATCATTTGAGCATTGAATGGGATGCTTTTTTGGTATTTGTTCTGGCTCTCTGTATCCAGATTTCAAATCCTACCATGGCTTACCATGAGCAGTAGGCTAAATCTGTTGTCTGATTTAAAACCAGATTTATAGAGAATGAAAAAGAAGCTATAATAAATCTTAGAGGGAGTTATAAACAGTGGCTGCAACACATCGTGACATATATTTGCCATTTAAATATGGCTAACCCCTAAGGGTAGATGCTACTGTAGTTTATAGCCCCAGGAGGACACAGAAAGTGTGTCTAAAGCCAGCTGGAGGAGGTGTCCTCCTGGGGCTACAAACTACAGTAGCATCCACCCTTAGGGGTTAGCCATATTTAAATGGCAAATATATGTCACGAAAAAGAAGCTTCTTCTAAGCAAACAAGACTTGTTTTTTAAAAGAAATCCACAAGTCTGTCTATGAGTGCTTGTGAATCGGCAATCACGCCTACAAGTGATAGTGCACGAGTCTCGTGCAAGTGAAAGTGATTCAGAAAATAATTATAATAATGATATTTTTTATCATAAATGATCTTGACATTCTTTTTACTTTACATAAAATATTCTTTACATTCTAATGTTGCTTTATTGCCATTTATTTACGAGTATTATAAATTTTATATGTATAATATTTTTCTGGGAACGAATTACGATTTATAATATTGCTACTATGAGAAATTATTGCTCTGCTTTATAAGTTTTCACTTTACGAGCAGTCTCCAGGAAGAAATTAACTCATATATCAAGGCATTACTGTACATAGTGTACAGAAGAGGTTATAATCCAAGCTGTAGCTTAATACTATAAGTTGCACCCTTAACCAGTGTAATTTTGTATTAGTCGTAAAGGTTTGTCTGAAGAATTACAGGTAGGAGGCTCTTATACATGTTTTTCTAGATATTTATCTTTATGACTCCTATCCTGTAATGAAACATTCATAACATGGAATTAAGAATATACTAAATTTTTCCAGTCTTTTGTTTAGATGTTTATATCTGTCAGTATGTCTGTCTTTCTATCTATCTATCTATGTATCTATCTATATATATGCATGTATGTATGTATGTATGTATGTATGTATGTATGCACACACACACATATGCATACATACTTCTTACTCCCCTATTTATATACATGCATACATACACACATACACACATATACACATTTACACACACACATACATACATACATAGGTATATATACATACATGCATACATACATACATACATACATATATATATATATATATATATATATATATATATATATATATATATACATACACACACACATACATATATGTATATATTTATAGATACATTCATATGTATATATATATACATACATGCATACATTCACACACACACATATATATATATATATATACACATTCACACATGCATACATTTATATATATATATATATATTTATATATATATATATGTATATACACATACATACATATACATACATACATACATACATATATATATACACATATACATACATATGTGTATGTATGTGTGTGTGTGTATATATTGAGGGGGAGAGAAGTCGGAGAGATAGAGAGATTTGTCTATGACAGATAGAAATACATGCACATTACCTCACACACACACACATACTACACGTACAAAAACACACTCGCACAGAAACAATGACAGGCAAAACAGCTGTTACCGTGGTATCAGTTACAGTGTAGTATTTCTTTTACACATTCTGCCGGAAAGTAATAGTTGATAACGTCATTGTTGGCGGTGTTGTTGTTGTTTGTGTGACTCCCCACCATTGCCACCACCATCACTATCCCCATCGCCGCCGCCACCACCACCACCACCACCACCACTACCACCACTACTTACATGCTTACATTTTCTTTGAATGAATCTGTAGAGAATACGGAACAAATGAGGAAATTATGAATGAAAGCACTTAAGAATTCCGCTGTAGACCCCGCCTTGAAAATAATGATGATGATGAAGTGGAGGAGGAGGAGAAGGATGATGATGATGAGGATGATGATGTCGATGACGACACTGATGACAAGGATGATAACAATGATGATCAAGATGACGACAGTGATGATGATAAAGAAGATGTTGATGACAATGACCACTATGATGACGAATGTGCGAGCTAGAAATCATCGTGATGATGGTAGTCATTGATGACCCTGCTGCTAAGGACTGTCATGGTCTTCATGATGATAATGATGATGATGATGATGATGATGAATAGTGATGTAATGATGACAGCAACAACAATGAGGGAGTGTTGAACCTCAAAATATTTCCAGTGGGAAAAATCCAGCTCCACAGGAAAGAAGATATTATAATAGAAATATGAAGAGATTGAACACTTGAGCTTCAAAAATGCTCAGTTGGTGATGTGGAGGATTTCCTGACTCCTTTAGACTGTCTCGTTATCCAGTTTCATTATCATTTAGCACAGCTGTCTTTTATTCATTAATTATTTAGTTGGAATAGAAGTAGCAATGCCAAGAACCTTTGCAATTACACCCCTACCACTCAGGGCAAGGTTGTTGTTTAAGTCCAAATCAGCTATGATTCAAAAGACTTTTGGTCAAAGATGTCCAACTCCTGATCGTCCAATCTTTCACTCTAGCATAGTGTGTCTGAAATCACATTATTCCAATGTGTCTTTCTTATTTTTAAGATGAAAAGGGGAGTGATTTGAGGGAGATTTGGCTTCTATTTCTAACAGACCCATTATCATCCCCAAGCATATAGTAATAAACATGTTGATACCCAAGACCTGAAAATAAACTTTGGATCTCATTTCCTTTTATGAATCTCATAGTTTTAACATCTCTTAATTTTGATGAAGATCCAACCCAAAGACTTCCACACATCATCTACAAGCAATGTTATGTATGCATTCACACCAACACAACCAATAATCACAAGTGTTTATAAGGCCTGAAATTTTTGGGGAAGGGGTCAGTCAATTAGATCGATCTCAGTATGCAACTGGTACTTAATTTATCGAACCCAAAAGGATGGAAGGCAAAGTCGATCTCAGCGAAATTTGAACTCAGAACATAAAGACAGACAAAATACCACTAAGCATTTCGCCCTGTGTACTAACATTTCTGCCAGCTCACCGCCTGGTGATCCTTAATATTATTTACAGTAATGGTTTCTAAATGACTTCTTGGATTTCATAGAAACTTAGATAGTCTGTGTTGGTCAAAATTAATCAATATAAAGTCCAGAATAATGAGTAAGTTTATTTATTATGACGAGTATAGATGATCCATATATAAGTAATACTTTTTAAAAAACATTGTTTGACCTTGCAGTTTGGTTCATAGTTTTCATTAGAAACCAAGCCCTGTGCTTATCAATTGAGAAAACACTGCATTAATGACATAGCACCAGTGCCGGTGCCATGTAAAAAGCACTCATTAGAGTATTGCAATACCTACAATAAGAAGAAAGCTCTTCTTATGATCATTTGTGATGAATCTGTAACTGATGATAATCCCTAAATTCAAATTAAACATATTTATATGGGGATAACTGGGTATCCACCCTGTAAGGTGGCTGGTTTTAAGAAGGGCATCCAGCCATAAAAACCCTGCCAAAACAGACTGAAGCCTGGTGTAGTCTTTAGCCTAGCCAGCCCCTGTCAAACCATCCAACCCATGCCAGCATGGAAAACAGACATTAAATGCTGCTGCTGCTGCTGATGATGATGATAATGTAAACAAGTTATGGGTTAAACTATATTATTTCTTTCCTTCTTTTTTTAAAAAAAAATTTGATGAACAAGTTACTTTGTTTAACAAGTAGACTATGAATATGACTAATTTCAAACAAGATACTTTTGGTATGTTTTTTAAACATCACAACAAAATTCCTGTCAACAAAATTTCTCAAAACAAAAATACAGTGGAAATAGCAAAAAATATACCAGATCTTCCTCTATTGAAAATGTTTATGACAAAATTACCAGAAAAGTTAAATATTTAACAACCAATTCACACAAACTAATGGTAACAGTTCCTGCTCAGCCTTACCTGTACTACATTAATACAATGTTGGGGTATTGTTGGGATAGAAATTACATTATTGTGAGGAAGAGACATGGTTCAATGGTAACGTTATTATGTTAAGGAGACCCCTGCCAGATAACACTCACATCTTTAGAGTTGAGGTATGAGGTACGAGGTTTAACCTTTTAGCATTCAGATTATTCTATGAAATGTAATGCTTATTTATTTAGGTATTATCATCTTGCAGCCTTGAGATTTCAATTATGTAACTATATATATTTTAGATGGAAATTATAGTTGTGATACCTGTGCCGGTGGCACGTAAAAAACACCATCCCAAAGTAGCCGATGCCAGCGCCGCCTTGACTAGCTTCTGTGCCGGTGGCACGTAAAAAGCACCCACTACACTCATGGAGTGGTTGGCATTAGGAAGGGCATCCAGCTGTAGAAACACTGCCAGATAAGACTGGATCCTGGTGCAGCCTCCTATCTTCCCAGACCCCGGTTGAACCGTCCAAACCATGCTAGCACGGAAAACGGACATTAAACGATGATGATGATGATGATGATGAATGACATTGTGAGGTATGGGTGAAAGGCTGGATCTGGCCAGTTTGAACATAAAATAGGGAGAATATTTTGGCCGGATACGGTCAGTTTAAATGCTAAAGGGTTAAAGTAGATGTAAGTAGAACATCATATATACCATCACCTCTGGGATACAAGTGTCTCGTTTAGTAAGATAAAGGTCTAGTAGGAGATCACTATTTGAACCCCATTGTAACTGTAATTTAATATTTCTTCTTAATTGCTCTGCAGTCAAATATATGCAAATATTACTCAAAATAAAATTCTGTATTTGAATATCTAACGTATCAAATTACATCGAAAAATACTTGCAAAACAATAGGATCTTACAATGGAAAATGAATAACGGAAAGGAAACAGCAAATCCACTTTCCACTCTTCCCAGTTCATCGGAATGCAGGAGTTAGGAGCTGTGCACATGGCTACAACCAACCCGGCATTACATGTCTCACATCATCCTTCATAAAGTCACTCAGTCTCCACTCCTATCCTTTTAACTTCTAATGGTCCAATCAGCATACTGAACCACAATTAGTGTGAAGTACATACTATAAATTAATCTATATTGTTTTAGCATGAGAACCAAATAAAATATGCATGCTGTATAAATGTAATAAACAACAAGTGAATTTTATTTATAGAAAGTTAATGAAAGATAGCTAATAAAAATGTCTCCGTAAGTACAGTGGTTCTCTCACTAACAGACACCCTACTCCAACTATCACCACCAAATATTAGTGAAATTTTCCTTTTACTCCCTCTTTATTAATAATTCTTTCTATTATAGGTACGAAAGACCTAGATCTCTGGAGACACGCTGTGATTGAGAAGACGTGGCAAGTAAAGTGAGATCACAGCCATAGCCTACACCAGTGTCACATAACCAGTACATTTAAAAAGTACCTTTGAATCATCGGG
>NC_043010.1:67394666-67432166 GCF_006345805.1 Octopus sinensis
TATATATTTATATATATATCGTTGCCAGAGCAGCCAACTGGCTTCTGTACCTGTGGCACGTAAAAGGGCACCATTCGTGCGTGATGGTTACCAACGTCGCTTCACTGGCACCTGTGCCGGTGGGCACGTGTAAAAAGATTCGAGCGAGGTCATTGCCAGTACCGCCTGACTGGCCCCCGTGCAGGTGGCACGTAAAAAGCACCCACTACACTCTCGGAGTGGTTGGCGTTAGGAAGGGCATCCAGCTGTAGAAACTCTGCCAGATCAAGACTGGAGCCTGGTGCAGCCATCTGGTTCGCCAGCCCTCACTCAAAACCATCCAACCCATGCTAGCATGGAAAACGGACGTTAAATGATGATGATGATGATATACGAGCTGGTAGAAACGTTAGCACGCCGGGCGAAATTCGTAGCAGTATTTCGTCTGTCGTTACGTTCCGAGTTCAAATTCCGCCGAGGTCGACTTTCCCTTTCATCCTTTCGGGGTCGATAAATTAAGTACCAGTTACGCACTGGGGTCGATGTAATCGACTTAATCCCTTTGTCTGTCCTTGTTTGTCCCCTCTATGTTTGGCCCTTTGTGGGTAGTAAAGAAAGATATATATATATATCATCATCATCATCATCATCATTTAGCGTCCGTTTTCCATGCTAGCATGGGTTGGACGGTTCTACTGGGGTCTGTGAAGCCAGAAGGCTTCATCAGGCCCAGTCAAATCTGGCAGTGTTTCTACGGCTGGATGCCCTTCCTAACGCCAACCACTCCGTGAGTGTAGTGGGTGCTTTTTACGTGCCACCCGCACACATGCACACATACAAATATGCACACATATGAGCATATGTGTGTGTGTGTGTGTGTTATTTTATATTGGGCTGTTGAAATACAATGTCTTATTTCAAACACAATGGTTATATTATGTTTGAAATAAGACAATTTATGCAGAATTACCATGACTCTAATTCAGCAGATTGACCAGTAATTGGGTCCTTTATTTCCACTCAATGCCGTGAAGGGCACCCATCTAATATGACTTAGATGTAACGTTACATGAAAGTGAGAACGAAAGGAAGCAAGCTGAGAAAGAAAATAAAACAAAATGCAAAAGGTGAATTATTATAGAATATGATGACCTAGTTTCAGTGTTGTCAAAAACATTATAATTATGCAACATATGTTTATTCTGACCTATTCTGTAGAATGTATAAATATATCGAAACAGATTCTATTACTTAACTCTTTGAGTGCTTCTCACTGGAACAGCTTAGCATGCCGAAGAAGTAGAGCTTGTCCTACAAAACTGTATTTCTGTTTCACACACTTAAAAATGTATTAATCTACAGAATGGCTTACTTCAGTTCTCTTCTCTAAAGTCATCATAATTAGAAGCCATTGATTGGGCTGGTTTTCTGTGTTTTGTATCTCAATTGACACATTTAATATTTCTATTTTGGTGGTGATGGTGAGAGATTAGTGAAATATTACGGTGATGTTGGTTTCACCTAATTATACTGGTTTCGAATTTTGGTACAAAGCCAGTAATTTCAGGGGAGGGGTGGGGGTTAGTTGATTGCATTGACCCCAGTGCTCAACTGGTACTTATTTTATCAACCCCAAAAGGATGAAAGGCAAAGTTGACCTTGACGGAATTTGAACTCAAAACGTGATGATGGATGAAAATGCTGCTAAGCATTTTGCCTAGCATGCTAATGATTCTGCCAGCTCACTTTCTTTCACCTAATAATATTACTGGTATTCTTTACTTCAGAAAGCCAGCAGGGTAAAGAAAAGAACATTTTTATATGAACTGGTCAAGAAGCAGACTGAGCCAACAAACAAAGCACTGGATGGTAATTTGATTTGCTAGAAATAGCAACCAACTCCTTCACATCACGTCCTGCCATATTAAGAAAGGACATTCTATAATATAGTACAATATGTCTTACACCAAGAGTGGACTGAGAGTATTAAGGGCCCTCGGGCATAACTGTTTACTGGGCCCCTTATCATGTAGAGTTAACATATAGAGTGTGGGCCCCTCAGAGCTCTGGGCTCTTGGGCAGTGTCCAGTTGACTGATGGCGCAAAAAAACAAAACAAAACGGATGATCATAGCTGGAATACCTTTAAATTATTGGCCAGCTAGATCAAGGCTGACTTGGAACTAAACAACAGTAATGGTGGGTACAACAGAGATACATACATACATACATACATACATACATACATACATACATACATACATATTATGTATGTTTTGGACTCATGACACTTTTGCATAATAGCAATGACGTGTGTGTGTGTGTTGTTGTTGTTGTTGTTGCTATTATGCAAAAGTGTCATAAATCCAAAACATTGCTTCTTCAGAAAACAAAAAAAATTGTTTCACCATTCCATAGCAAAACTGTTGTACTACATTTTGACAATTTTTGATATCTTGGCATCTGAAGCAGCTGGAGATACGATTGTTTGATCAAAAGAACCAGCTATTGCAAGCAAAAATAAATATTGACAAAAAAAACACATTTCACCAAATTTGGACATAATAGCAACGATATATATATGACAGGCTCCTTTCAGTTTCCATCTACCAAATCCACTCACAAGGCTTTGGTTGGCCTGAGGCTATAGAAGACACTCACCCAAGGTGCCACACAGTAGGACTGAACCCAGAACCATGTGATTCGAAAGCTAGCTTTTTACCACACAGTCACATTTTTTTTAACAAATCATGCTTTATCACATAGCTTTGAGATTTCGATGATGTGATTGTTTATTTTTCAAAATGATGTTGTAGGATAGGTATGAGAGGTCATCCCTTGCTAGTGTGAACATAAAGTAGGTAGAACATTTGGGCTTGAGCACAAATGTTTTACATAACATAAAGCTGTTGCCCCCAACTGGACACTGGGTGTCTTAAATAAAATCTATTATGTTGCAAGCATTCAAGCTAGGTTTTTGGTCTTTCCTCTCTTCTTTCTACTAATCTTAGAATCCCTACAAAAGAGTCCCAGGAACTTCCCTCTCCCTCTTATTAAACCATAAACAATACAGAATTACTTTGAGGGATTTATTCAAGCTAGGTTTTTGGTCTTCCCTTTTTTCTTTCTACTAATCTTAGAATCCCTACAAAAGAGTCCCAGGAACTTCCCTCTCCCTCTTACTAAACAATACAGAATCACTTTGAGGGGTTTTAATTTTGACAAATTGTGTGCAAGAGGCCAAATTGTCCAAGCTGTTGTCCATTCATTCAGGTCACCGAATATATGTTGCTATACAATATGACATAACAGTCCAATGAACAAACAGGGAATCTCAATCCAGATTGCTATAATTCCATACTTAGATAAAATGCAATAAAGAATTTATATGTAAGGGAAATGCTATCCATTTATACAGCTAAAAGGAATTTATATTATATGTTGCTTATGAAAGATATATGATAAAAATAAATATCAAATGGCTCCTAAACCCTAAAGGTTTTTCAGAACTGATACTTGGTTCTGGTTTCATGGCATGTGTGACAAAAGAGATAACTATTGATCTGGATACTATGCTGGCCTGTCTTAGTTGATATTGATGTCTAAAAATAGCAGAAAGCCACAAATTTTGGGTGATATTTACAGTCGATGTTTTATAGGAATGTTAAATCATTCCAAGTACTTACTGGTATTTCATTTTATCAACTCCAAAAGATTAAAGATTAAAGATTAAAGGCAAGGTTGATCTCAGTTGGATTTGATCTCAGAATGTAAAAGATTGTAACTAAATATTCTTTTTTTCATTTTTTTATTCGTTGCAGTCATTCTGGAGCACTACCTTTGGTTGAACAACCCTAACCCAGGACTTATTCTTTGTAAGCTCAGTACTTATTCTATCGGTATCTTTTGCCAAACTGCTTAGTTACGGAAATGTAAACACACCAACATCAGTTTTCAAGCAATGGTGGTGGTGGTGGTGGTGGGGAGGACAAACACAGACACACAAACATACATACATATATATATATATATATATAACTTAGTAGCTTCTAAGTGGAAGGAAAGGCAACAATGTTCTTTGTCTATCTCCTTGACTTCTTGGAGATTCTAGGCAAAATTATACTAATGTGTCCATCTGTTTTAATTTAATTAAATTCTATGTTTTGTGCAGCTGAGGATTGCTCTGCATTAAAATTGATGTAATGATTGCATTGTTCAATTAAATGGAGTGACGTGAAACAATAGTACTGCATTACCTCTGGATATCCTTATTGTTTATTTTGATTATATCTATATAATATATATATATATATATAAAAGTGAATTCAATTAGAGGTTATAAAAACCATCTAAGGGATATTTATATCCAATGAATTACTGGTGTGTAACCTATATGAGATTATGAGTATTAGTATTAATGCTCATAAATGATAGCTAAGGAAAAGAATGAACCAAAGTTTATATTTAAGGAAAAATAAGAAAATGGAGATAAAATTGATAATTGATAAACATCAACTATTATTTATTGATTACAAAAAAAGACAGTATCTCATTTATTGTCTTTTCGGTGATCAATAAATGATAACTGGTGTGTTTATCAATTATATCTCCATTTTCTTATTTTTCCTTATATATATATATATATATATATATATATATATATATAATATATATATATATACTTTATTTAAAGCACCAGAAAATTCAACAAAACCTGTTATATATATATATATAACATAAAAATGGAACAAAAACACAATAAAGGGCATTAAAACCTTCTGACAGATAGACGATACATAGGTGGACAAGCTAAATAATTAGAAGGACAGGCAAAAAAAAAGAAGGGTCATTCTTGGCTTTCTTTCATAAGTCAAGTCCCAGAAATCACGACCATTTCAGGCAGTTACACTTGAGATGGTTCGATCTGGTTACTCCCAAAAAAGTCTAAGCTAAGAGCATTAGACCCCTTTGTAAGAAAGCTAGTGAATGTGTACGGTAACAAAGACAAAAAAACAAACAAAAAGTGGAGAACATGGTACACAATTACAAATACAAACAAGAAATAACAACTGGTGTCTTTCGACTGAGAATGAATCAAATGGAGCTGGCATGTATGAAGTGAAAGCCTAAAGGCAGGAACATGGGAGATGGACACAAGTGGTGTTGGTGGTCAGCAGTCAGTCCAAGAAAGAAACATCATGGCTGGTTGGACACCGATCACATGGAAGGAGGAGAAATAGGTAGGAGACAGCTGGATTGAAGGACTAGAAAAAAATCAGAGACAGAGAGAAAGGTACAGGGCAGATAAACGAGTGGGAAATAGTAGGAGTTAAATATATATATAAATATACAATAGGCTTCTTTCAGTTTCCATCTACCAATCCACTCACAAAGCTTCAGTCAGCTTGAGGCTATAGTAGAAGACACTTGCCCAAAGTGTCATGCAGTGGGACTGAACCCAGAACGATGTGGTTGGGAAGCAAGCTTCTTACCACACAGCCACTCCTGCATGTATTTCAACCAATAACTCATGATCAGGCCGATCCTCCTTCTTTAAATTACATAGATGAGAACACAAAGCATGCTTCTGAGTAAACATCCCATGTGATTCATCAAGTTGACCTCAACAAGATTTGATCTCAGAATCTTAAGGATTGTACCTAAGTACTTCAGACATTTCATCTAACTACTTATGACTTGGCTGATCTGATCCACCACCTAACCTATTAAACATAATTTATATTCATATTTACATGAAAATATTTTCTTAAAATAATGTAGATCAGTACACAAAGAGTGTTTCTGAGAGAATTTTCCGTGTGATTCATCAAAGAATTCTCAACAAAATATCCAAGTATGACACATAAAAGGCATATTGATAAAAAAATATGTGAAATGGAGTGAATCATAGAACTTTCACCGAAATATCTGAAAAACAACCTTTAAAGTTATGTCTAAACTATCTCACATGTAGTTATATAGTATGTTGGGGTTTTTTTTTTTTTATTATTTTTTTATTTTTTTGTAAATAAATGAGATAGTTTCCATTACTTTCCAGGTCAAAGGTGATTTATAACTTATAATAGTAAAAAGAAATAGGGCGGGAGGGGGGGGGAGAAGGAAGACAGAAAAAAGAAAAAAAAATGAGGAGGAAGAAAAAAGAATAAAAAAGAGAAAGGCGAGAGGAAATAAGAAGAAAGTGAAAAAGAAAAAAGAAAGTAAAAGAAGAGAAAGGAAAATATAAAAGAAGAGAAGGTAAAGAAAAAGGAAGCAGAAAAAAATCAAAGAATATTTGAAGTAAACAGACACAGGGAAAAGAAAGAGAGAAGAAAATAAGAAGGCTGGAGGAGGAGAAGGACAAAGAAGAAGAAGAAGAAGAAGGAAGAAGAAGAAGAAGAAGAAGAAACAACAACAACAACAACAACAACAACAACAGTGGAGGAGGAGGTGAAGGAGGAGGAGAAGAAGAACAACAACAACAGTGGAGAAGGAGAAGAAGAAGAAAGAAGAAGAGAAGAAGAAAAGAAGGAAAGAAGAAAGAAAAAAGAAGAAGAAGAGGAGGAAGGAGGAAGGGAGGAGGAGGCGGAGGAGGAAGAAGAGAAAAAAGAGAAAAAAAGAGGAGGAGGAGGAGGTAGAAGAAGAACAACAACAACAGTGGAGGAGGAGGAGGAGGAGTAGGAGAAGAACAACAACAACAGTGGAGAAGAAGAAGAAGAGGAGGAGGAGGAGGGAGTGGGAGAAGAAGAAGAAGAAGAAGAAGAAAAAGAACATCAACAACAACAACAAAGGTGGAGGAGGAGGAGGAGGAGGAGGAGGAGGAGGAGAAGAAGAAGAAGAAGAAGAAGAAGAAGAAGAAGAAGAAAGGAGGAGAAGGAGGAGGAGGAAGACGACGATGGTGAAGAAGAAGATGAGTGAGAGCAGCAGAGAGATCTCTCCAAGAAATTGTTTTACATGTAGTTAGACCGGTGGAGGACATTGAAGAAGCAATGATTAAGTGATAAATATATTGAATCACATGCAAATAACTATCCCTGTAAGGAGATTTCACCAAGTCTATATATATATATATTGGTGTGTGTGTGTATGTATGTATATATATATATATAGATAGATATACCAATATATATGTATATATTATATATATATTATATATATATATATATTATATATATTATATATATATATTATATATATGTATATATATATATAAGCTGTGAAACAGTGCGTCAATAATATATTTGCCTAACCCCTGCTGGTATGGAAAAGCGGATGTAAAGATGAATGAGCAAAAAATGAGTAAACAAATAATACATATGCACACACACACACAAACACACATACACACACACTTATATACACATGTATAAATGCAGGCACAGTTGTGTAGTTAAAAAGTTCCCTTCCCAACGAAATGGTTTTAAGTTCAGACCAGTGAGCAGTGCTGTGGGCTTGTTTGTCCTTGTACATCCTGGGGCCAACCAAAGATTGGTTAGTGGGTGTGGCAGACGGAACTGAAAGAAACTGATATATATATATATAAATAAATGAAAGAATGGAGTTGAATGACGATTTAACAAAATTCCTTTATTCTCGACATATGTTTCGAAGACTGCATATTCCTAATTTCGAAGGAATAAGGGGTGCATTATGCTGCCTTCTCATCAGGAAAGACAAGGAACTTATGTCGAAATTAGGAATATGCAGTCTTCAAAACATATGTCGAGAATAAAGGAATTTTGTTAAATCGTCATTCAACTCCATTCTTTCATTTATTTGTATTAAAAAAAAACACAAATTTCCACACGAAAGCACGTGATCTCTGCCCTTGGCATGTAGCTTCAATCGTGTTTTTCTGATGTGAATTTGCTACCCAGGTATCGGTTAACCGAATTATCCATACTAGGATAATTCATTCAACTACTTAAATATATATATAATATATATATATATATATATACACACACATACATACAGGGTACAGTAAATATATTGTTGTCTAAATTATGCAAAAATGAAAATATCACTGACATTTCATTTTAACAGATATATTTACCAAAATTACATAAAAATATTTTGAAATACTAAAGAGTAAATTTATTTACTAAAATCGCCATTGGCTTCAGCCACAGCCTCCAGATGACTTTGGAATCTCCTGCAACTCTTCTGGACGGTCTCCTTGTTTAAGTTTTTGAATGCTTCCATAATCCTTGCCTTCAGTTCATCTTTGATGTTACAAGAAGTTTTGTTGCTTTTTTTATTGCTCTCTTGCTCCACTGCATGCAACACATAATAATTAAGGGGGTTGCAGTCTGGGAAGTTAAGTGGCCAGATGTTAGGGTGATGTGGTTGCAAAAATTGTCTGACAGCCACAACTGGGTTCTCCTGCTTGTGTGACATGGTGCAGAGTCTTGTTGCCAGTCCGAGGATCTTCCAGCAGCCACCCTCTTGACCCAGGGCAGCACTACCTCCTTGAGGCATTTGATGTAGGCCTCTGTATTGAGTCTGAATGGAGGCATAACATTGCCATCACTAGTGATCACTCCAAACACCATGATATTGACTGGAAGTTTAATTTTTATCACTCTCAGTACATGTCCTCAGATTGACACTCAAACACTCTAAAATGTTCTAATTTGAAGCTTCCAGTATGAATGCCAAGCAGTACAGCATGTCATTTCCAAATTCCTGGCAGAGTGAATTGTACCATAGTGCTGTTTTTCTCACAGACTATACATACATACATACATACATACATACATACATACATACATACATACATACATACATACATACACACATACATATACACATACATACACATACATACATACACACATACATATACACATACATATACACATACATACATACATACATACATACATACATACATGCACACATATACATACACACACATACATACATACACACACATACATACATACACATACATACGTATATATACATACATACATACATACATATATATACAGGGTGCGATGGGTAAATTGTTGCCATTTTATATTCTTAATTTCCCTCATGCACATTGTTTGTTTTTTATTTTGTCAACTGCACAGTATAGCGGGCCTCAGACTGACCCTACTATACTGTGTAGTTAACAAAATCAAAAACAAACTATCCATCTACGCACGTGTTTAGGGCATCAAGGGAAGGGAAGCACCACAAAACTCGTAAATGGTTTATGGCACAAAAGAAATCACTTTAAACTTGTTAAAACAATATTTGAGCTACCTTATCACTACTAAGTATAGAAGCAGATGTGTTACGTAAGATTAATGCTGAGGATCCGATCAAAGACTTTGCAATTAAAGAAAAATTTTCAAATATAAATAAAGTGGAAATATACAAAAATAAACATTATTTTCCATCTTACTGTTAGTTTTGTTTCATCTTGAAAACTGGAAATATATTTTATGGTCTATTGCTGCTTATATTTTGAATTACACTTATAGGGGGGCACCAAAATCTTTTAAGTGCTAAGGGCCTCTATGTGTCTTAATCTGGCTCTGGAGCCAATGACTTATTGGCTGTTATCATGAGATAATCATCATCATCATCGTTTAACGTCCACTTTCCATGCTAGTATGGGTTGGACGGTTCAACTGGGGTCTGGGAAGCCCGAAGGCTGCACCAGGCCAGTCAGATCTGGCAGTGTTTCTACAGCTGGATGCCCTTCCTAATGCCAACCACTCCGTGAGTGTAGTGGTGCTTTTTATGTGCCACCGACACAGGTGCCAGACGAGGCTGGCGAACGGCCATGCTCGGATGGTGTTTTTTATAATGGTTGGCATAAATAATAGGTGGAGCACCTGTTCTTTCTATGCAATTTCTTCCTGGTTGCGATGAAACCATCAATGGGAATGATGGTGGTTTTTGTCGAATGACCTTCGTTTCTTTGATATATTGAATTAAATGTGTGAGTCATTCTCCAGGGAATGTTGTTTTTTGTCTCGTTGGTGTCATTGATTTTTGTTTTATGTATTGGATTTTGTACTCAGTTGCTGGGTACACTGTGTGTGTGTGTGTGTGTGTGTATATATCTACATATATGTGTATGTGTGACTGCATGTACACATGTATGTGTACATACACACACGTAATATATGTATGTATACATATATACAAACACGCACACATATGTATACATGTATTATATATGTATGTACGAATGTATCCATGGATATGCATGTGTACATACATACATACATACATACATACATACATACATACATACATACACACACACACACACACACACACACATCTAAAATAGTAAATCCAAGAAGAACAAAGAACAAACACAAGAAAAAACAACAATACGAGGACGTGGTACATGCAAAGTACTAGCAGATACTCAGGGAAGGAAGGAAAGGTAGTTTTTACATTTCGAGCAAAGCTCTTCGTCAGAAACAGGAGACAGAGGAAAGTCCAAGAGAAATGGGAGATGGAGGAAAAAAATCGCCAATGATCCACTTGTGGTAACATTTTGATATATATATATATATATATATGAAGGGGTGCTGAAAAGTTCCTGGCTTTGGGTAAAAGAAAACACAAGAGGATCAGTTAATTATGATATTATTCAACATATTCCCCTTTCAGATTCACACACTTATTGCAGCAGTCCTTCAGTTTTTCTAAACCCTACAAAAGAACTTGTAAGGTTGGGCCTCCAACCAGGACTTTTGTGATAACTTTAAAGCCTGGAACTCTTCAGCACTCCCTCGTATATGTATGCATGTATGTATGTGTGTGTGTATGTGTACAAATGCATAGATGGATAAGTATGCATGCATGTATATACATGTATAGATTGTCAAACTACTCTGTTACTCTTTTACTTATTTCAGTCATTTGACTGTGGCCATGCTAGAGCACCACCTTTAGTCGAGCAAATCAACCCCAGGACTTATTCTTTGTAAGCCTGGTACTTATTCTATCAGTCACTTTTGCCGAACTGCTAAGTTACGGGGACATAAACACACCAGCATTGGTTATCAAGTGACGTTGGGGGGACAAACACAGACGCACAAACATATACACACACATACACGTACATGTATATACATATATACAACGGGCTTCTTTCAGTTTCCATCAACCAAATCCTCTCACAAGGCTTTGGTTGGGCCGAGGCTATAGTAGAAGACACTTGCCCAAGGTGCCACACAGTGGAACTGAACCCGGAACCATGTGGTTGGTAAGCAAGCTACTTACCACACAGCCACTCCTTTGCCTATGTATTAGTGTGTAAACTCTATAATACATTGCTTATTCATGCTAGTCATATGAATTCAAAGAATAATCTATGTCACTAAGGATGTAACATATTTTAAAACAAAGAAAATCATACAGAATTGTAGTTTCCTTCAAGTATAGATTTTATAGTTGGTTCGAATCATTGAGATTCAGAACAAGTTGCCAGATTGATTTTATAGCGATTACATCTTTGAATTTCTGTAGCATTGAGAAAATGAAAAGAAAATCTTTGGCGTGAAAATTTCCTTAGTTTCAGCAAATGAAGGAGTCCTTTGTGAAGTTGAAGCCAAATGATCTTCAAATCACAGCCTACTCTTATAAAAGAATACATTTGAAATTATGGCCCTATCTATATATATATATATACCGGAGTAAACACATAAATGCGAAACAAGGTGGAAAAAATAGTACTCAAATACCAGTGGTAGAGTAGTATGCTTTATTTAAAGCAGCAGAAAATTCAACAAAACCTGTTACTCTGAGTTTCCCGTTGCCGTTCGTCGGACAGTTTTTGCTAGACTCAGTCTGGATAGAATTGACATATCGGTTCTATTCTAGCAAAAACTGTCCGACGAACGGCAACGGGAAACTCAGAGTAACAGGTTTTATTGAATTTTCTGCTGCTTTAAATAAAGTATATATATATATATATATATATATATATATATATCTCTTTTACTCTTTACTCTTTTACTTGTTTCAGTCATTTTGACTGCGGCCATGCTGGAGCACCGCCTTTAATCGAGCAACTCGACCCCGGGACTTATTCTTTTGTAAGCCCAGTACTTATTCTATCGGTCTCTTTTGCCGAACCGCTAAGTAACGGGGACATAAACACACCAGCATCAGTTGTCAAGCAATGCTAGGGGGACAAACACAGACACACAAACATAGACACGCATATATATATATATACATATATACGACGGGCTTCTTTCAGTTTCCGTCTACCAAATCCACTCACAAGGCTTTGGTCGGCCCGAGGCTATAGTAGAAGACACTTGCCCAAGATGCCATGCAGTGGGACTGAACCCGGAACCATGTGGTTGGTAAACAAGCTACTTACCACACAGCCACGCCTGCGCCTATTATATATATAATATATATATATATTATATTTACCAAGTAGTTCAGTATGTTAAAAGTTTGGTATGTTTGTTGAGTATTGTTGTCTGGGAGATTTTCTTATGGTAGAGAAATAGCTAGTTTTAACTGCTATTTCTAAATTTCAGTATGTGGTAAAGCAAATTCTTTTGCCGAACCCTAATTATAATTATACTCATAATTATAAAAATTTTATATATATATATATATTGATAAAAGGTGTTTTTTTCTAATTTTTATATATAAATAATATATATATATATATATTTATGCATATATACATACGTATATGTACATACTTACATCTATACATATATATAAGCATATGTGGGCACAGGATGTCATGAAATGTGTGCAACAAAAAAATATCTATTTATCAATCAATTGATCAATCTATCTGTCTGTCTATCTGTATATATATATAGTTAATCCAAACAAGAAAACACGAAAAAAAACACAGCAACGCGAGGACGTGGAACAAATAAAGTATTATTAGACGCTCAGGAAAGAAGGGAAGGAGGGTTTAACGTTTCGAGCGGAGCTCTTTGTCAGAAACAAAGGAGAAGGAAAGATCCTGAGAAGGGAAGACAGGAAAAAAAATTTGCTGGCGGTGCTCACGAGGTCACATATATTCTTTTACTATCTTCATCATCATCATCATCGTTTAACGTCCGTTTTCCGTGCTAGCATGGGTTGTGGCCATGCTGGAACAACACCTTGATGGGTTTTAGTTGAGTAAATCCACCCCAGGACTTATTTTTTTAAACCAAGAACTATTCTATTGTCTTTTTTTGTTTTTTTATTTTTTTTGCTGAACAGCTAAGTTACAAGGATGTAAACACACCAACACCGGTTATGTCTAAGCAAACAAAGCTGACCATAGTTACTCAATAACAATAAATGAAGATTTATCTTTTTTTAGCAAAACACTGACTGGAATAGAAGAGAAGACTTCAAGATTCAAACCATCATGATTAAAAAAAAAAAAATCAGATGAGGTTTCTTTTTCTTTTTCCTGTCCATGCGACAGTCTTCCAGTGTCCGGTTTAGGAAATGAAATGCATAAACTAAGCATTGAGGATGCTTAAAGTACAAAAGGAAGGTGACTGTTGACAGACAGGAATTAACTACTTTATTCCAGCTCCGGGCAATTTTCTCACCAAAATTTAGTCAGAATTTTTAGGTTCAACCTATATTCTGACTAAACAGAAGTGATCTTTGATCAACCATCTTAACATTACAATCATTCATAACTGAATCACGGAAATGCTATCTACTATTCTAAAGTACTGTGTACTATTACATCCCATTATGTAACATACGTACGTGCATGCTGTCGTTCCCACAACTAAAAATTTTCTGAAATAGTTATTTATAGAGATATTAGACGTTATTAGACGTTATGATTGGCTAAAAGATTATCCTGCTCACAAAAGAGATAGAATGATAAGATGTGGTGTTGTTGTTGTTGTTGGTTCTGATATATGATGGGATGAAGAACTAATTGGACCCGGAGCTGACAGCAGTATACTGCAAATGGTGATTGGATAATTGTGGTGTGAGTGATTGTATTATTGTAATCCGGGTGATATCAATAATGTAAATGATATCCACGTTGAAACTATTAATGCTTTATATTGTTCGTCAGTCCTCAGTCAAATCGTTCAACCCATGCTAGCATGGAAAGCGGACGTTAAACGATGAGGATGATGATGATGATGATGATGATGATGATGATGATGATGATGATGATGGTGATGATGATTTATAGTCATTGTTGCTGTTTAGCTTCAATTCCTCATGTATTTCCTGATTATGATATCTGATCAGGAGCACAGTGTAACTAGGACTATGCTTTTCAATGTGCTTAGCAAATTGGTAGAATCAGTAACACATTGGACAAAGTTCTAAGTGGCATTTCTTCTGGATCTTTACATTCTGAGTTCAAATTCTGCTGAGGTCCAACATTGCCTTTCTTCCCTTTCGGGTTGATAAAATAGAGTTTATAGGTGCAGGAGCGACTGTGTAATAAGTAGCTTGCTTACCAACCACATGGTTCTGGGTTCAGTCCCACTGCATGGCACCTTGGGAAAATGTCTTCTACTATAGCCTCAGGTCAACCAAAGCCTTGTGAGTGGATTTGGTAGATGGAAACTGAAAGAAGCCTGTCATATGTGTGTGTGTGTGTGTGCGTGTTTGTCCCTTCACCATTGCTTGATAACCAATGTTAGTGTGTTTACATCCCCATAACTTAACGGTTTGGCAAAATTGACCGATAGAATAAGTACTAGGCTTATAAAGAATAAGTCCTGGGGTCGATTTGCTTAACTAAAGGTGGTGCTCCAGCATGGCCACAGTCAAATGACTGAAACAAATAAAAGAATAAGAGAACAAAAGAATACTAGTCAAGGGTTGATGTAATCGACTTGTCTCCTCAGGCAATGGACTGGAATCCCATTCAGTGGGAGCGTTGTGATCTTGAGCCTTATGGACCCTAGAGTATAAGAAAAACAATAATAAAAAAAAAAGGAATGATATGAGGGAGATTAGGCTGTTACTTCTTGGAAATGAAGTGACTGCATATACTTCCTTCGTTGGCTCATATAGCTGTTGATAGTGAATGTATTTGAGGTGGGGATGATAAAATAAGGGTAACAACAACAAACGTGTAATTCTTAAAGATGATGTTAATAAAAAATATCACTATCATTTGTTTGTTGCTGTTGTTTAACCCCAGGAAAGCTCTGCTTGAAACGAACTCTTATTTAAGGCAGTCCAATGGTGACCATTCTCTTCCTCTTTTTATTCTTTTTTTTTATCCCTAAACATAGGATATCTCTGACTAAATTAACCAATTTTCTTTTTTTAGCTTGGTAGGATGTGATTTGATGGGAGAGGTTTTGCTGCCATTTCTAGCAGATCAAGCAATCATGTAGAAGCTCTCATTGGTTTGTGGGAATTATGGTATCACAACACCAGTGTTTAGACAAGATATTTATAGATAAACTCAATAAATCAATGTATTTATGCACATTAAGGACCTGTGACCTGTTGGCTTACAGATAGTAGTGGTGGTGGTGGTGGTGGTGGTGGTAGGAGTTGCAGTGAGAATTACATGGAAAGATGAGAAAATATTGAATTATGTTGTTTTCTTTTTTTTACCAAAATAAGAGAAGAGAATTAGCTGCAACCAGCAAGCCAAACTGGGTTGCAAATTTTTACCTTCACCCCAACCATCACCACAGCCATCACCACCACCACCAACACACTATTAATTGTGACTACAAGACAAGGGGTAGAAAGAATTCACTCATTGATATAACAGTATTTGCACAAACCAATGAGAGGGGTTAAGTTGATTACATCAGCTGGTACTTATTTTATTGACCCTGAAAGAATGAACGGCAAAGTTGACCTTGGCAGAATTTGAACTCAGAACATAAAGACAAATGAAATGTTGCTAAACATTTTGCCTGGTGTGCTAATGATTCTGCCAGCTCACCGCTTTATTAATAATAATAATGATAATAATAATGATAATAATAATAATAATAATAATAATAATCATCATCCTTTCTACTATAAGCACAAGGCCTGAAATGTGGGGGGTTGTGGACTAGTTGATTACATCAACCCCAGTACTCAACTGATTCTTAATTTATTGACCCCGAAAGGATGAAAGGCAAAGTCGACCTCAGCAGAATTTGAACTCAGAACGTAGCGGCAGACGAAATATCTATTTCTTTACTACCCACAAGGGGCTAAACACAGAGAGGACAAACAAGGACAGACAAACGGATTAAGTCGATTATATCGACCCCAGTGCATAACTGGTACTTATATAATCGACCCCGAAAGGATGAAAAGGCAAAGTCAACCTCGGCGGAATTTGAACTCAGAACGTAAGGCAGACGAAATACCTATTTCTTTACTACCCACAAGGGGCTAAACACAGAGAGGACAAATAAGGACAGACAAACGGATAAAGTCGATTATATCAACCCCCAGTATGTAACTGGTACTTATTTAATCAACCCTGAAAGGATGAAAGGCAAAGTCAAATTTCGGCGGAATTTGAACTCAGAACGTAGCGGCAGACGAAATACCTCTAAGCATTTCATCTGGCATGCTAATGATTCTGCCAGCTCACCACCATAATGATGATGATGATGATGATAATAACAACAACAATAATAATAACAACAATAACAATAACAATGACAATAATAATAAAAGCATTTTTCATAACTGCACAAGCAGTTGATGTAAAGAAACTAGCATGGTGCCGCCAGAAGTTTTCTATATTGCGCACAAATCTTTATAAATATGATGTTATTTAGGAAGTTTACTGTAATATTTATTACAGTGCTGCCTGCATCTGTGGGTTGTGAAAAGGTTAACCTACTGACAAAATTTTCAACTAAAACAATTACGTGTATACGCCACTATGCAGAGTTATAAACATGTTATAACTGGTGTGTCAACACATTTTTGAAATTTTTTTTCTTGCGGAGGTTGTCTTCTTTATCTTTCTTTAGTTTAATTAAGCATTGTTCAACAATATTTACCTCTTCTCGTTACACTTGATTAATTAACAGCATTAGTGTCTTGGCACTAACTTTTTCTTTAAAAAGACTCAACTTACAAATAACATGATATATAGCTAGTAGTAGTGGTGGTGGTGGCAGCAGCGGTAGCAGCAGCAGTGGTAGTAGTAGTAGTAGTAGTAGTAGTAGTAGTAGTAGTGTGGTGGTGATATGAATGTATGCAAAGTGATGCTGACAAGGATGTAAAACATGCTGATACCCAATAGTAAGAATTTTGTTGTAAAAGAGGATGGTAATGATGACGACAACAGCAATGACAAAGACAATGACAATAATAAGGATATTGATATCAAAGACGTGACAATAAAATTATGAAGAAGGAGCTTTCAGGTTGCCTAGATGGTGTTTATACATCAGGTTCACAAAACCTGATGTTATGTTACTCTTTTATTCTTCTATTTGTTTCAGTCATTTCACTATGGCCATGCAGGAGCACCGCCTTTAGTTGAGCAAATTGACCCCAGGACATATTCTTTGTAAGCCTAGTACTTATTCTATTGGTCTATTTTGCTGAACTGCTAAGTTACAGGGACGTAAACACACCAGCATCAGTTATCAAGTGATGTCAGGGGAACAAACATAGACACACAAACATATACACACACCTACATATATATATATATATATGCAACGGGCTTCTTTCAGTTTCCGCCTACCAAATCCACTCACAAGGCTTTGGTCGGCCTGAGGCTATAGTAGAAGACACTTGCCCAAGGTGCCACGCAGTGGGACTGAACCCAGAACCATGTGGTTCATAAGCGAGCTACTTAACACACAGCCGCTCCTACGCCTCTTTTACTTTTTTACTTGCTTCAGTCATTTGACTGTGGCCATGCTGCAGCTCTGCCTTTAGTTGACTCCTGGACTTATTCTTTGTAAGTCTAGTACTTATTCTATCAGTCTCTTTTGCCGAACTGCTAAGTTACGGGGACATAAACACACCAGCATCAGTTGTCAAGCGATGTTGTGGGGGGGGGGAGAAACACAGACACAAACATATACACATATACGATGGGCTTATTTCAGCTTCCATCTACCAAATCCACTCACAAGGCTTTGGTTGGCTCGAGGCTATAGTAGAAAACACTTGCCCAAGGTGCCACGCAGTGGGACTGAACCCGGAACCATGTGGTTGGTAAGCAAGCTACTTACCACGCAGTCACTCCTACGCCTGTGGAAAATTCTAAACTGTATCAGAGTAAGTCACACCATTTTATACTTGATTTTGACTCCACCAAAAACTGGGGTGTAACTTATACACAGGACAAAACTAAAACTATGAAGAGGAAAAAATTTGGTACCAAGAGTTAAATCTAAATTAGGGGTGCAACTTATTCAAGAGTAAATACTGTGTGTGTGTGTGTGTGTGTGTGTAAGTGATCTAAGAGTCCATAAGCCAGGAAAAAATGCACTCATATATTTGACAATAGAGTTGGTATATTAACCAAAGTGTACAGTATTACACAGGGTGTTCAAAAAGTCTCTCAGCAGTGAATTTTTTTTTCATCCTGTGCATCACCATAGTGCTACTTCAAGAGTTTTTTGGTGAACGGATTATTTCGAAGGGACTTTGGCCACCAAGTTCACCTGATTTAACACTGCCACCCATTTTTTTTTTTTCTGGGGAGCAAGTAAAGGATTAGTGTACAAGAATCGCCCGAAAACCATTGAATACCAACTGCAGAGAGACTTTTTGAACACCCTACGTATATATATATATATATATATATAATACTGTGTGCTTTGATTAATGTGTGTGTGTGTATGTGTGTGAGAGAGATAGAGAGTGCGTGTCTACTTAAATTGTTTTAATCAAGGATTCTCTCCCCTTTAATTGCAAATTCACCACCAAAGTCAAACCATTTGTGTGTGTGTGTGTGATTACTTGTATCAGTCGTTGAACCATAGTCATGCTGGGGCCCTGCCTTGAAGGGTTTAGTGAAACAAATCGGCTCCAGTACTTATCATTTTAAAGTCTGGTACTTATTCTACCAGTTCCACACACACTCATATGTATACACACACATACCTTGCACAAGGTACCACACAGTGGGACTGAACCCGGAACCATGTGGTTGGGAAGCATATATATATATATATATATATATATAATATATATATATATAATACTGTGTGCTTTGATTAATGTGCGTGTGTGTATGTGTGTGAGAGAGATAGAGAGTGCGTGTCTACTTAAATTGTTTTAATCAAGGATTCTCTCCCCTTTAATTGCAAATTCACCACCAAAGTCAAACCATTTGTGTGTGTGTGTGTGATTACTTGTATCAGTCGTTGAACCATAGTCATGCTGGGGCCCTGCCTTGAAGGGTTTAGTGAACAAATCGGCTCCAGTACTTATCATTTTAAGTCTGGTACTTATTCTACCAGTTCCACACACACTCATGCGTATACACACACATACCTTGCACAAGGTACCACACAGTGGGACTGAACCCGGAACCATGTGGTTGGGAAGCATATATATATATATATATATATATATATATATATATATATACTAGCAGAGGCACCTGGCATTGCCCAGAAATGAAATTTTTCCTTACATATTGGAAGAAAAAAGCAAAATATGTTGTATAGAAAGTTGTTATTCTAAATTCAATTTATTCTTCAATTGGGATACAATTTAAAACGAAGACCCTATTATATGTCCGAATTAAAATTATTCATGCATCACAAGTATGGAAGTAATTGGTGAAGCTGTTTTCGCATGAAAATGAATACACACACATCTCTATTTTATATATTAGATAGATTTGTAATAGTATAAAATACAATTGTTATTACGGGCACAGAGGCTTCTGTGTCTATATGGTGAAGATAGACACTAAATCCGTCTAACCACTCCAAATTAGGAAGTGATTAGACGGATTTAATGTCCATCTTCAGCATATAGTCACAGAAGCCTTTATGCCCTTAATTATAATTATATTTTATACTATTATAAATCTCTATATATGAATTTACCTAAATAGGTCTATTCCATATGCTGGCCACTGATAAATTTTTTTATGATTTTATCCTTTAATTATATATATTATATTATATATATATATTACATATATATCTTTATATAGAGAGGTTGTATGCTGTCTGTCTCCTACGATTTATATTCCTAACTACTCCCACATTTTGCGGTGCAGTTTAACCAAAATCGGGTATCTTATAGTCGTGATTCATATCGAGCCCTTCTGGGTATTAGCGCGCGTCTACAATGAGTCTACGATTTAAAAAAATTTTACCATCAATTTTTCCCATTTTTAATGCATTTTTGGCATATATAAAGGAAGTAACTCTCTAAAAATTTATTATTAAATCTCAGAACGTAAAAAGCTACAGTAAACCCCCCCCCCTTTGTGGTTAGCCATATTGAGATGACTATTATACTTTACATCTCTAAAAATGCTTATATAGTTATTTCCCTTACAAACCCGAGCAACGCCAGGCGATACTGCTAGTTATATATATATATGATATGTGATGGGTTTCTTTCTGTTTTCATCCACCAGATCCACTCACAAGGCTTTAACTGGCCTGTGGCTATAGTATTAGACACTTGACTAAAGTGCCACACAATGGAACTGAACCCAGAACCATTGGGTTGAAAATGCATTTATATTCATATTGTGTGTAAATCTTATCATCCATTTTATACTTTTACTTGTTTTGGTCATTTGACTGCAGCCATGCTGGAGCACCACCTTTAGTTGAGCAAATTGACCCCAGCACTTATCCTTTCTAAGCCTAGTACTTATTCTATCGGTTCTCTTTCGCTGAACCGCTAGGTTACGGGGATCTAAACGCACCAGCATCGGTTGTCAAGCGATGTGGGGTGGGTGGGGGTGGACACACACACACACACATATATATGACGGGCTTCTTTCAGTTTCCATCTGCCAAATCCACTCACAAGGCTTTAGTCGGTCCGAGGCTATTGTAGAAGACACTTGCCCGAGATGTCACGCAGTGGGACTGAACCCGGAATCATGTGGTTGGTAAGCAAGCTACTTACCACACAGCCACTCTTGCACCTAACCCTTTTAAGAAATGTAGCTAACATTTACTTGGATTCTAGATTTTTACCATATTATTACTGCTGCTGCTGTTGTTACTGCTGCTGCTTCTGCTGCTAGTAGGACAGTAACTGCACTACTTATATATCCTGTTGTTAGTAAATTAACTCTTTCACCATGAAATATTTACTGTAACTGAATTATATACATAATGTACGTATTTTAAGAAAACTTCCTAGACAACAGAAAATTCTCAAGAATATCATCTCAAATCCCTGCGGTTGCTGTTATTTTTGAAGTTCAGTATACAACTAATTACTTTGTATGTATTGTAGTCTATGGGTGAACTTTTTTCCTACATCAAGGCTAATAGTTACATATAATATTGTTTTGGGTGGGTACTGAAAGGTAAGACAAGTCAATGACCCAGTTAGGATCCAGGTCACAGCTAAATCTCTTTGCTGAATAGCCTTGGGAAATGGTTGAAATGCTCAGTATACTCTTTCATCTTCCAAAATCACTTTACAAGCCGCGAGCAGTGAAGGGGAGCCTCTACATGGTTTTTGAACCCGCTAAAAATAGCAACGAATCATCCTCATAATGCATCTCATCATCTTAAAAGAAGGAAAGGCATATTGAATAATGATGTGGTTGAGGTCGACTTTGCCTTTCATCCTTTTGGGGTCGATTAAATAATACTAGTTATGCACTGGGGTCGATATAATTGACTTAATTCGTGTGACTGTCTTTGTTTGTCTTCTCTGGGTTTAGCCCCTTGTGGGTAGTAAAGAAATAGGTTATAAATATAACTAACTGCCACTCTGTCAGTTACAACAACGAGGGTTCCAGTTGATCCAATCAACAGAACAGCCAGCTCGTGAAATTAACATGCATATGGCTGAGCGATCTGCAAGTTAGAGAAGCAGAGGGTTGACGGGCACTCTCTGTCTTCTCCCATCTTTATCATCCTGTATTATTATCATTTGCCTCATCAATGTCTTGTCCAGTCTGCAAAGCTACCCATCTTAGTACTGCCTCTCTCTTTACTCTTTTACTCTTTTATTTGTTTCAGTCATTTGACTGCGGCCATGGTGGAGCACCGCCTTTAATCGAGCAACTCGACCCCGGCACTTATTCTTTGTAAGCCCAGTACTTATTCTATCGGTCTATTCTGCCGAACCGCTAAGTGACGGGGACATAAACACACCAGCATCGGTTGCCAAGCAATGCTAGGGGGACAAACACACTCACACAAACACACACACGCATATATATATACATATATATGACGGGCTTCTTTCAGTTTCCGTCTACCAAATCCACTCACAAGGCTTTGGTTGGCCCGAGGCTATAGTAGAAGACAATTGCCCAAGGTGTCACACAGTGGGACTGAACCCAAAACCATGTGGTTGGTAAACAAGCTACTTACCACACAGCCACTATGGCAAATTTGATAAAATAAAATAAAATAAAGTACGCATACTCTTAATGTAATTCTCAAGGAGATTCAGCGTAGCATAGGGTGGAACAAGGCTGGCCAGTTGAAATACAGGTACTATGGTACTAATCGTTTTTGCCAGAAGAGTGGACTGAAGCAACGTGAAATAAAGTGTCTTGCTCATTGACACAATGCATTGCTGGGAATTGAACTCATGACCATGTGTTCAGTTAGGGTATTCACAACCGTAAATACCCTAACCATTAAGCCATGTGCCTTCATGGTTCTAGATATACTAGCTTAGTAAAAAAAAATGGCAGGCAGCTCATTACTGGAATGCCTCTGCTCACAGGTTTAAGATAGTAGTATGTGATTAAAAAAGAGATTTGACAGCTATTTCTAGCAGTTTGAATTACTACATACAGATTACTTTTTTAGTTGTTGAAATTTATGTATTCTTTTCGGTTTGGTCTGAAAGAACCCACACTAGCCTTCTAAGGACCAGTGAGGTTGATATAGCCAATGTCCCTCAGGAGTAAGGAGGAACAGTTCAAGAAACTGAGTTGACAAGTTCCTTTTATAGGATGTTTTCAAGGTTTCTGTTCCTAGAGTAGGGCATTCTAGTGTGAAATATCTAGTTTCCAAGTAGTTGATATATATGAGCAGAAAGTAAAGGAAGAATGAAGGATGGCATCCTCTGTGTGGTTAGTTTGAAGTAATGTAGAGAAAGTCATTAATAGGAAACATAATTGAAGGCGGCGGGCTGGTAGAAATGTTAGCACGCTGGGCGAAATGCTTAGCAGTATTTCGTCTGCCGTTACGTTCTGAGTTCAAATTCCGCCTAGGTTGACTTTGCCTTTCATCCTTTCGGGGTTGATAAATTAAGTACCAGTTACACACTGGGGGGGGGGGATGTAATCGACTTAATATCTATGTCTGTCCTTGTTTGTCCCCTCTATGTTTAGCCCCTTGTGGGTAGTAAAGAAATAGGTATTTTGTCTGCCATTATGTTCCGAGTTCAAATTCTGCCAAGGTCGACTTTGCCTTTCATCCTTTCAGGGTCGATAAATTAATTACCAGTTACGCACTGGGGTCAATATAAACGACTTAATCCCTTTGTCTCCTTGTTTGTCCTTTCTATGTTTAGCCCCCACTGTGGGCAATAAAGAAATAAGAAAACATAATTGAAGAAGAAGGTAGACTGTAGGGGACATGTTAAAATTTTGAAATTTACACTCACACAAGAACTGATCGAACACTTGGAGCAGTGGTCCTCAAATTGACAGATACGGCCACCCCACCAAATATTAGTGGAATATTTTTGTCATATGTCCTCTCTTTATCAATAGGAAGAGAGAATAGACTTTGCACCCTGCATCTTTGTAATTTTTCTTTCTTCGCCATGGTATTGGACAAATTTAAAAAGTTAGAAAGTTGTAAACCATCTTAATTTAGTAATCATAGTAAGTTTCTTGCTAGTCTACAGTCTTTGCAGGTGGCCATATGAGACACACTAGGTTAGAGCAAACATAGAAATTGTGGAGTCTGAGAGAAAACATTTAATTTGAAAGATAGAAGACAGATTATGCTCATCAGTGGACAACTTCACCAGAAGGCTTTCATACTAAAGTTAAACTTTAACTTAAATGCTTTGTTGATATTAAGGATAACAACATTTCCTTTGTTGAAGCTCTTTAGGAGAAGAGATCTTCAGAGAATGACATAAGATCTTCAGAGAACGACATAGGATCTTCAGAGAACGACATAGGATCTTCAAAGAACGACATAGGATCTTCAGAGAACGACATAGGATCTTCAGAGAACGACATAGGATCTTCAGAGAACAACATAGGATCTTCAGAGAACGACATAGGATCTTCAGAGAATGACATAGGATCTTCAGAGAACGACATAGGATCTTCAGAGAACGACATAGGATCTTCAGAGAACGACATAGGATCTTCAGAGAAGCGACATAGGATCTTCAGAGAACGACATAGGATCTTCAGAGAACGACATAGGATCTTCAGAGAACGACATAGGATCTTCAGAGAAGCGACATAGGATCTTCAGAGAACGACATAGGATCTTCAAAGAACGACATAGGATCTTCAGAGAACGACATGTCTTCGATAATTCTGTATCAATGGAAGTTGTACTAGTATTTTCTGAGTCAGATTCTTATAAATATATTGAAGAGTTTGAAGATGACAGGAAGGCAAGCTTGAGAGTATATTGTTTGAGGATGTTGAAAAAAAAAAGCTGTCAGGACTAATCACCCTTGTTTGGCAGAGGAGACCAGAATAGTTTTCATACTTGGCAGCAGTATGCACATGGTGATTTAGGAAGTGAGTGTGTTGAGTGAAGTTAGGAAGTGGAGTGGGTAGCAGTTGTGATGGATTTATCAAGAGGCGTAATACTTCCCAGCTACATTCATTGAGAACGGTAAGTAAGAGGAAGCTGAAAATTTACTAGAGATAATTTTGGCTTTGGACCAAAATAACTCAGACACAATTCAGAAAAGAAGGAATCTTCTTACTTCCTGGTGGTCAGACAGCATATGTTGTATTAGTAGGGAATGCCTTTCAAGTGACACTGAGTAATTTCATCCAGATATGAAAGAAGCCGCTTGCCCAAAGTACAACACATTAGGATTGAACCTGGAACCACGGGGTCGAGAGGTTGAGAAATGTATTTATGTTCATACTGCATATTTTATTATCAATGTGTTAACGCTTTTACAGAATAAGTATGCTGTGTTCGTTGTGAGACTATTAGTGAACTATTCTGACTGAGGTGGGTGGGAAGAGCTTTGGTTGTGTAATGGGTATTGAGGTACATACCAAGGAAAGGTGTTTTCTGATGAGTCAGAGGTAAAGCATATTTGCTGACATAAGTAGTCAGCTTAGAATTGGGGGAGTTCCAATCACTTAGTAGACTTAAAGTACCAGAGGGTTTAAGAAGCAGACAATGTTATGCAGTAGATGGGTGTAAGGTGGGAAGACAGCTATACATACATGCATATATACGTACATATACACGTGAATACATACAAACAGACAGATAAATAGACAAGTAGACAGATAAACATAGACAGTCAGACAGATTGATAGATGCAGAGATAAAAAGATAGATAGATAGACAGACAGACAGACAGACAGACAGACAGACAGACAGCCAGACAGACAGACAGACAGACAGACAGACAGACAGACAGACAGACAGACAGACAGACAGATAGATAGATAGATAGGTAAATAGATAGCTAGATAGACAGACAGACAGATAGACAGAGAGATAGATAGGTAAATAGATAGCTAGATAGACAGACAGACAGACAGATAGGTAAATAGATAGATAGATAGATAGATAGATAGATAGATAGATAGATAGATAGGTAGGTAGGTAGATAGATAGATAGATAGATAGATAGATAGATAGATAGATAGATATAGATAGATAGATAGATAGATACATACATACATACATACATACATACATACATACATACATGTACTTATATATGCATTTTTACATATGTACACATACTAATATACACACAATTCATTTACTGACGTATAAACATGCATAATCATACATCTAAAATACACAATTTTTTTTAATGTATTTCTACTTTGCTTTTTGTTTTCCTACTTCAGCAAGTCATAGTGAAATCTATTCCTTCTTGAGGTGGTCTGATAAAACCAAAACATATCCAGCATCCAGAGATGTCTCACTCCTCGACGTCATGTTCATCATCATTATTATTATTTAATGTCTGATTTTCGTGTTAGCATGGGCAGGACAGTTTGACAGGGGACCAACAAGCTGCAGGACTGTATTGAGCTCCAATGTCATCATAGGTACGGTTCCTACAGCTGGATACCTTTCCTAAGACCAAACACTTTACAGAGTGTATTGTGTGCTTTTTTTTGTTTGCTTGTTTTTTGTGCCACTAACACAAACGAAGTAGGAGTGGCTATAGGCGTAGGAGTGGCTGTGTGGTAAGTAGCTTGCTTACCAACCACATGGTTCCAGATTCAGTCCTGTTGCATTGCATCTTGGGCAAGTGTCTTCTACTATCGCCTTGAGCTGACCAAAGACTTGTGAGTGAATTTGGTAGACAGAAACTGAAAGAAGCCTGTCGTATATATGTATATATATATATATGTTTGTGTGTGTGTGTGTGTTTGTGTGTCTGTGTTTGTTCCCCCCCCCCCACATCGCTTGACAACTGATGCTGGTGTGGTTACGTCTCCATAACTTAGCGGCTTGGCAAAAAGAAACTGATAGAATAAGTACTATGCTTACAAAGAATAAGTCCTGGGGTCGATTTGCTTGACTAAAGGCGGTGCTCCAGCATGGACACAGTCAAATGACTGAAACAAGTAAAAGAGTAAATAATTTGCAAGCCAGAAAAGAAGAGAGAGGAAGGAAACAGAAAGAAGCTCCTTATTAAGAGGAAGTATTTGGGAGGGAAAGGTAGTGGTTGGTAACTGTATGCCAAGGGTTGAAAGGGTAAAAGTATGATGGAGGGACAAGCACAGGTGTTTTGCTATAGAGGAGGTACATAGCTGAAAGAGATAAGAGGAAGGTAGTGTTGGGGTACAAGAGCAAATTCTCAAGGAACAAGGAGAGCATAGGAAAGGACACAGCCGATGGACCATGGGAAGGGATGAGGCAGTGGTTGCTTTCCTAAGAGTGTGAGTGGGGAGTAGAACAGATGGGAGGAGAGGTTGATATAGTGAGTGATAAAGAAGTGGGGTAGGTGGAAGGAGATGATGGAAAATTTCATTATGTGGAGAGATGAAATGGGAGATGAAGAATTGGATCAGGAAGGAGAATCGAAAAAGTAGTAGGTGTAGGGGCAGTGGAGAGAGAGATATAGGGATACATAAGGGACTTTAGTAGATGGATTATGATGGCAGATATGGGAGGGCATTGAGAATGATAGCAGAGGAGAGAGAGAGAGAGAGAGTGAATGAGGAGAGAGAGAGAGAGAAAGGGAGAGAGGGAGAGAGAGCAGTGGCTGAAGGCACAGAAAAATGGTGATTGGTTGAAATGGTATAGGCAGGGATGATGAGGAATGAAAGTAGTTCCAAGACACAGGGTGGGACCGTTTTAGAGGGGATGGACTGTAATATGGACTGATACTAGTCTCAGGTAAGTACAGCAGTTATTTAGTACCATAGCCACGGGGTGGGGGGTAATGCTCCACGTGTCAGGGAAAGGGGAGAGAGGAGTGGGGACAGGGCATTGCACATACAAGGATAACTGAATGCTTTTAAGATATCAATATTTGACAAAATTATTAGAATAATATTCTTTCTTATTTTGGCACAAGGCCAGCAATTTTGAAGGGAGTGGGTAAGTCAACTTCATCGATCCCAGTACTTGACTGGTACTTATTTGACTGACCCTGAAAGGATGAAAGGCTAAGTCAACCTTGGCAGAATTCAAACTCAGAACATAAAAAGCTGAGTGGAGTAATGATTATATCATTAGTCATTGATTAATGTGATAATTTCCACATCAGGTAATTACATTGAATTAACTTTTTAATACTTCTGGAAATTAAATGTGACAGCAGTAGCAGTAGTAGTGGTGGTGGTGGTGGTGGTGGTGGTTTTGGTAGTAGTAGTAGTAGTAGTAGTAGTAGTAGTAGTAGTAGTAGTAGTAGCAGCAGCAGCAGCAACAGCAGTAGCAGCAGCAACAGCAGGGGAGCATGCACTGTAACAGCATGTCACTGCATTCACCATTTGTTGGTGATTCCCTACTCTTGGTGGGTGGTGCCTTTGCACCACTCAGGTGACAACTTCTCAACCTAGTGGTTCCCAACACGGGTCCATATGACCCTTAGGGGTTGAGGGGACGTAACATTATGTTGTTAAAATTTATATGTAATAAAATGGCTATACTTCTACAATACAATTCCTAATAATATTTATTCTTTTATTTGTTTCGGTCATTTGACTGTGGCCATTCTGGAGCACCGCCTTTAGTCAAGCTGATCGACCCCAGAGCTTATTCTTTGTAAGCCTAGTACTTATTCTATTGGTCTCTTTTGCTGAACTGCTAAGTTATGGGGACATAAACACACCAACATCGATTGTCAAGTGATGTTGGGGGGGACAAACATATACACACACATACATATATATATAGAGGGAGATATATGACAGGCTTCTTCCAGTTTCCGTCTACCAAATCCACTCACAAGGCTTTGGTCGGCCCAAGGCTATAGTAGAAGACACTTGCCCAAGGTGCCATGCAGTGGGACTGAACCCAGACCATGTGGTTGGTAAGCAAGCTACTTACCACACAGCCACTCCTGTGCCTATTTAATTATAAAAACACAACAGGATTTTTTTGAATATTGAATGGCTATGAGGGTCCACCTAAGAAAAAATAGAAATCAAAGGGGTCCATATATAGAAAAAGGGTTAAGAGCCACTGCTCCAACCCATGGTTCTGTTTGAGTAGTTGTTGCTGGTGAGGGTTTTTATGAGGTCAGAGTGCAAATCCTATGTCATCCTCTTTTAGTTACCTTTAATAATATGTAGAGAAAACGCTGGGTCTATTCTTTGGCATGCTGGTCCCCATACAACACTAGAGCAATGTGAAGTAAAGTGTTTTGCTCAAGAGTACAACATGCCACCTGCTCTGCGAATCGAACCCATAATCTGGCAATTGTGAGTGCAATACCCTAACCACTACACTACATGCCTTCACATATAATAATTAATAACTTAATTATTAACACAATAAGACTAAATATGTTTATTAAGTATATTATATGATGACTTCTACACAGTTATTCAAAACTATTGTGATACTCAAGCTGTTAACATCCAACTGTCAACCTTTCTACCATTTTCATCATGTTTGTCATAATCTTGTTTGTTTCCTATAACAAATACTACTCTCCATGACTTCAGCAGGTTGTAAGGAAAGGTAAAGTGATGGACCTCCATTTTGAGCCCCGATTTTTTTATGTATAGAATCTGTTTTATATATATATATATATATTATATATATATATATAGATATATATATATATATATATAAAACAGATTTTTTTTTTATATATATTATATATATATATGGCCTGCTCGCTTAGCCAGCGGGGTGGCGTCATTCGAAGGCTAAAACAATGTGAACGCATTGTGACCAGCGATGTGTAACAACATCTGATGGTCTGGTCGGTCACGTGATCACGTGATATATATATATATATATATATATATATATATATATATATAGAGAGAGAGAGAGAGAGAGTGAGAGAGAGAGAGAGAGAGTAGATATGTTTATTAAATATTATTGTATATGACTTCACTGTACATATTTATTTATGAAAACAGAAGCATCCGGAGATAAAAGTAGAAAATATTTAGATGAAGAAGCACAGAATGTGAAAGAGGTAGGGGAAAGGAGAGAAATAGAATCGTAGAGAGAATGAGAGAGGGTGGAGGAGGAGGAGGAGGAGGAGAGGAGGAAGCAGAGGAGGAGGAAGCAGAGAGGAGGAAGCAGAGGAGGAGGAAGTAGAGGAGGAGGAAGCAGAGGAGGATGAGGAGGAGAGTGGATGGAGGGAAGGAGAGAGAGGATAAAGAAGAATGAGGAGCAGGAGTAAGAAAGAGAGTTGATGGAAGGGAAGAGAGAGAGAGAGAGAGATAGGGAGACTGACAGACGAAGAGGATGGAGGGGAGGGGAAAGAGAGAGACAGACAGAGAGACAGAGTGAGAGAGAGACAGAGAGAGAGAGACAGAGAGAAAGAGAGAGAGACAGACAAACAGACAGACAGACAGACAGACAAACAGACAGACAGACAGACAAGCAGGCAGACAAGCCGGCAGCCAAACAGACAGCCAGACAAACTGGCAAGACAGACAAACAGAAAAGACAGACACAGACAAGACAGACATAGACAGGCTGACAGAGAAGGCAGGCAAGACAGGCAAGACAGATAAAGCAGACAGCGAACTTGTAAGTAGAGTGAGAGCCTTTAACTAAAAAGATGTCCAAATAGAAGAGAAATAATTGTTGTCAATGAGTCTCCACTCAAACATCTGTTCCAAGCACAGCCAAGCAGACTGCTGACCTTTTATGAAAGATCACTTGTCAGAGAACTTGTCATTTTTATGGGACAGAGTTTATTGAAAGTCACATGTATATCAAGAATGATGGTATGTGTGGGTGTGCATGACATTTAATTGTAGTTTCCCTTAGTTTTTGTGTACCTTGATAATAGTTTGTAAAATAGATAAAGGCTATATTGTTAGATACTTTAGAAGGGCCAAGTATTTAATTTTTGTTGTTGTTTCTTTTTTCTGTTTTTGTGCTTTATTCTTTTATTTTTTTATTTGTTTCAGTCATTTGACTGCAGGCCATGCTGGGACACTGCTTCTAGTAGAACAAATCGACCCCAGGACCTACTTTTTGTAAGCCTAGTACTTATTCTATAAGTAATATACTTATAGAATAATTACTAGGCTTACAAAAAGTACTTATTCTATCGGTCTCTTCTGCTGAAATGCTAAGTTACAGTGAGGTGAACACACCAGCATCAGTTGTCAAGCGATGATGGGCGGACAAACAAACACACACACACACACACACATATATACAACAGGCTTCTTTCAATTTCCCTCTACCAAATCCACTCACAAAGCTTTGGTCAGCCCGAGGCTATAATAGAAGACACTTGCCCAAAGTGCCATTGAGTGGAACTGAACCTGGAACCATGTGGTTGGTAAGCAAGCTACTTACCACACAGCCACTCCAGTGCCTGTTCATTTTTTTTCATAACATTAACCATTTAACCTCTATATCATCAATATCTTTTGTCTTTAATCTTTTGTCACAGTCATTGAAATCGGAATCGAAATTGAACCAATCCTATGACTGGCACCCGGCAGATGCCAGGACCCCTGGACTGGAGATACGTAAAAAGCACTATCCGAATCGTGGCCGATGCCAGCGCCGCCTCGACTGGCTTCCGTGTCGGTGGCATGTAAAAAGCTCCATCCGAATCGTGGCCGAAGCCAGTGCCACCTCGACTGGCTTCCGTGCAGGTGGCACGTAAAATGCACCAATCCGACCGTGGCCGATGCCAGCCTCGCCTGGCACCAGTGCAGGTGGCACGTAAAAAGCACCCACTACACTCACGGAGTGGTTGGCGTTAGGAAGGGCATCCAGCTGTAGAAACATTGCCAGATAAGACCGGAGCCTGGTGCAGCCTTCTGGCTTCCCAGATCCCCGGTCGAACCGTCCAACCCATGCTAGCATGGAGAACGGACGTTAAACGATGATGATGATGATGATTGGACTGCAGCCATGTTAGGACACCACCTTGAAGTGTTTAGCTCTTTGAACCCAGGACTTAATTTTCTTCTGAAGTTTGGTTCTTGATGTAGCAGCCTCTTTTGTTAATCCACTAAATTACTGGGATATAAATGACACTGGCTGTAAAATCATGGTGGTGGAAGACAAAACTACACAACCTCAATAACACACACACACACACACACATATATGAAGGCGCATGGCCTAGTGGCTAAGGTGTTGCATTCACGATATTTATATCCTGTATTAATTACACACCTTCTCAAATTTATATGTAAGTATGTATGTATGCACTTGTGAGTGCGTATGTGCATGTGTGTGTTTGTGTATAAGATATTTTGAATCTAGTTTAATACTAAATTGTTTTCATATAAAACTTGATATAAACCAAACAATATATCTTGTTTCATATATATATATATACATACATACTTGGAAATGGATGCATGGCGTTCAATTAAATAATAATATGTGCAGGTGGCACATGCAGGTGGCACGTGTAGGTGGCACGTAAAAAGCACCCACTACACTCGCGGAGTGGTTGGCGTTAGGAAGGGTATCCAGCTGTAGAAACACTGCCAGATCAGACTGGAGCCTGGTGCAGCCCCTGGCTTCCCAGACCCCGGTTGAACCGTCCAACCCATGCTAGCGCGGAAAGCGGATGTTAAACGATGATGATGATGATGATGATATATATATATATGTATGTATATATATATATATATATATATATATATATATATATATATATATATATATATATATATGTATGTATATATATATATTATATAATAATATAAATAATATATAAAAATATGCATATATACATACATGCATATATACATATATGCATGTACATACCTACAACTATATGTATATATACATGCATATATGGGTACAGGACATCAAAAAAATGTTGAACACAATGAGAAACGAAATGTTCAACATTGTTTTGATGTCCTGTACCCATTATATGCATGTATATATACATATAGATGTAGGTATGTACATATATGTATGTATATATGCATATATTTATATATTATTTATATTATTATATGATCGAATGCCACACATCTTTTTCCATATATATATTATATATATACATATGCATATATAGGTACAGGATGTAAACAACATGAAGTACGACAACAAGTGAGTTAAATATACAAGCAACGAGAGAAAAAATAATTGTAAACACGACAAGTAACGCAAAGAACAACCCTTCATCAGTTGTCGGCTGTCTATCTACTCCTCTTTTCTAGCATTTGAACGACAATATGAGTCTTTGAAGACAGTTGCTTCCATAACTTCCAAAATAAATTTTGGACTTTATGGAGGGTCAAAGTTGGAAACAAAAGCAGGTGAGTGGAGACATACAGGGAAACTGAATGGAAACAAACATGGAGGATTGTTAGACCAGAATGAGGGGAAAAATAGTGAACGCTGGAAGAAGACCCTCCATGTTTGTTTTTGTTTGGTTTCCTTGTATGTCTCCACTGTCCTGCTTTTGTTCCCAACTTTGACATTCCATAAAATCCAAAATTCATTTTGAAAGTTATAGAAGTAATTGTCTTAGAAGACTCATATTGTCATTGAATGCTTAAAATGAGGAGTAGATAGACAGCTGACAATTGATGAAGGGTCGTTCTTTGATGTTGCTGCACCTCTTATACGTCCATAGCTTACACTGGGTATATTTTATGGAGGAGTTTCTACCTACACCTTTTCTACAGATCTAGCAGGGCTACCTACCTGAGGGGGTGTGTGTGATGAGTTTGCCTTTCTGCTTACTATAACTTTGGTCTTTGCTACATTTACTCTAAGGCCTTTTGATTCTAAACCTAGCTTCCACACCCGAAATTTCTTTTCTAGTTCCAGTAGTGATTCTGCTATGAGGGCCAGGTCGTCAGCACAGAGGAGCTCCCAGGGGCAACCCGTCTTGAATTCCTCTGATATTGCCTGGAGGACTATGATGAATAGAAGGGGACTAAAGGCTGAACCTTGATGGACCCCTACTTCTACCCGGAATTCTTCACTATACTCGTTGCCAATCCTAACCTTACTAATGGCCTCTCTGTATAGGGCCTATACAGCCCTTATCAACCATTCGTCAATCTCCAGTTTCCGCATTGCCCACCAGATAAGGGATCGGGAGACCCTGTCAAAGGCTTTCTCCAAGTCCACAAAAGCTAAGTAGAGGGGTTTATCTTTAGCTAGGTATTTCTCCAGCAGTTGTCGAACCAGGAATATGGCATCAGTGGTGCTTCTACCAGGAACAAAACCAAACTGCATCTCATCTAAGCAGACTCTCTCCCTAATGAGATGGACTATGATCCTCTCTGTGACCTTCATCACCTGATCCAGCAGTTTAATACCCCTGTAGTTATTTCTATCTAGAGCATCACCTTTACCCTTGTAGCAGTTGACTATGGTGCTGCTATGCCAGTCATTGGGTATGACTCCATTATGTACTACCTGGTTTACAATGCGGGTGACTAGGCCATAGCCCACACCACCAGATGCTTTAAGCATCTCAGCAGTGATTCCTGATGGACCAGGGGCTTTTCCTGGCTTCATACCCTTAATTGCTTTATCTACTAGAGAGCTGTCTATTGGGATAGCTGGTCCCTCTACTGGGTCAACATTTGGCAGGCTCTCCTCCTCCCAATCATTCTCCACATTCAACAGTCTTTCATAATGGCTTCTCCAAGCCTCTTTCTTTTCAGAATCACTAAAAGCAAGTGCACCATCATCCATTCAAACACATTTCTCTCCTGTGACATCACAATTTTCTCTCACACACTGTCTTGCAATCCAAAATACCTCAGTTCTTTGGTCCTCACATCTCTGGACAAACTTCTTCTTTTCCGCTTCGCTCTTGGCGATGTATACCTGCCGCCCAGCCTCCCTTCTGGTACCTTGTACCATTATATATGACAGGCTTCTTTCAGTTTCCATCTACCAAATCCACTGAGAAGGTTTTGGTTGGCCCGAGGCTATAGTGGAAGACACTTGCCCAAGGTGCCATGCAGTGGACTGAACCTGGAACCATGTGGTTGGTAAACAAGCCTCTCTTACCACACAGCCACGCCTGCGCCTATTCTATATTTTTTCTAAATTCATGCAAGCTATATTTGAGAAGTCCTACTATGTGTATGGAATATTGAAACTAAGATTATTCTTTCCAATGTTAACAACAGACATGCAAAATTAAGTAGGAAATAATTTTATGATATGCTAGTAGAATGATATACCTTGATCATGGTAAAATTTTATATAATTTTCAGAATTTGAACTGTTGAACTTTCAGCCAGAAATCAGAGATCTAAAACATTTCAAAATAAAATAATAATAAAAAGCTACCTTCCTTGGCAATCTGTTATCATTATCATTATTATTGTTATTATTATTATTATTCATTTAGAAAAGGTTGAATTTAAGTATCTCATTATTTCTTCAGCTTCAGCGTTTTTTAAAAATCTAAATGTTTTAATCCTAAAACATTCTCTTTACATATCTTTCATAGTTTTCCTTGTTTGTATTGTTTTCCCATCTAAAAAGACAAGAATTGCACTTTACTTCATATGAAATAGTGGTCTGATTTTAACCCATTCGCGACCCTGTGTCTTGTGAAATGTACCACTAAGAGGTTTTGAGTAATTTTGAAAATAACTAAGAATTTGGAAGGTTTAATAAAATAGTTAACTTCTTTTTTAATTATTAAATTGGTGTTTGGAAAATAACTAAATGTTCTAACATAATATGTGTGTGTGTGTGTGTGTGTGTGTGCGTGTTAGATGCAAGGTGTGCCTAATAAGATTCAAGGTCAATGCATCATATTCCACCAGTAAATATCATACCACCATGGGTCCAAGATAATATATCATTCTTTCTTTTATTCTTTTACTTGTTTCAGTTATTTGACTGAGGCCATGCTGGAGCACCACCTATAGTCGAGTAAATCGACCCTAGGACTTAGTTATTGTAATCCTAGTACTTATTCTGTCATTCTCTTTTGTCGAACTGCTAAGTTATGGGGACATAAACACACCAGCATTGGTTGTCAAGCGATGTTGGGGGGACAAACACAGACACACAAACATATATACACATACATACATACATACATACATACATACATACATACATATATATACATATATATGATGGGCTTCTTTCAGTTTCCGTCAACCAAATACACTCACAAGGCTTTGGTTGGCCCGAGGCTATAGTAGAAGATACTTGCCCAAGGTGCCACGCAGTGGGACTGAACCTAGAACCATGTGGTTGGTAAGCAATCTTCTTACCACACAGCCTGCACCTATATATTAATTTTTAACAATGTTTGAGAAATTAAAGGCTAAGTCAGTGTAGGAGCTGGACATATTAAGAGGCATGTATCAAGTGTAGTGTTCGACTACAACCACAAGTATCCATTACCTCATCTGTACTTTGTATGTTCAAATAAGAGAGAGCAGGAGGGGGGGTAGGAGGAGGAGGAGGAGAAGGAGAAAAGAGAGTTAAGGAGGAGAGTAAAAGGGGGTGGAGAAAGACTCTACGTGTACCTCTGTGTGTGTGAGAATGTGAGCACATGAATGTGTGTATTTGTGTATATGAGCAGGAGCGAGAGAGAGAGAGAGAGAGAGAGAGTGATTGTAAGCATGTGAATGTGAATATGCACATGTGTGTGTGCACGAGTGTGAATATGAGAGTTCATGTACATAAGCATGTACATGAATGCATGTGTACATGTGCATGCATGTATATGTATATGTATGTGTTTTTTGTGTTAATGCTTATCGGTTACATTGTACTACAGAGATGTAGTCTAATGGCCTTGGTGGGTAAAACGCTTACTTATCTTATCAAAATGATCAAATCATTTATCATTGTTTCCTTCTTTCTATACATTCTAGTCATGAGACAGGATGAATCTATAATTTCTCAGTAACCTCTGACTGTACCATGCGTTATAAAACCAGTCTTGTTGTTGTTATTCATGCTCCCCATATCATTCATTGGTAACAGATGATTTTTAACAATATTTTCTCAATGAAAAGAATTCTCTTAAAACCCTTTTGATACCAACCCGGCTGAAACCGGCTCTGGCTCTCAGTACAAATGTCTTGTTTTCATAAGTTTTGAATTAAAATCTTTCACCAAACCGTAGTCACAATTTATGTTCCTAACACTAGCTTAATGATAACGAAGTTATTTTATTAAATTCTTTGTTATATTTAAAATAATTGAAAGAATAAATGCAGTAACGAAAGGGTTAACTCAGTTAGGACCCAGTTTGCAATGAGAATAGAGTCAATAACAATGTATACAGCCTTGGGAAAGACACGAAAGCTGCTTCTTACTGTATTTGTACATATTAATTGTGAAGCTTGGGGTAATTAAAGGGAAGTTATTAACACAAGAGGTACTGTGGGTGATGGTCGAGTGGGAAGGACACCAAACTACTGATTTCCAGGTTGTTTTCTCGAGGCAACTCGTAATGAAGATGTACAAAGATTTAATGAAGCCTAATTAAGAAACCTGTCACTTGTAGTAATCTAATCAAAAAGATATGTCCCATAACGATTCTTCTGAGGAATTTATTATCATCACTAGCTCACAGCAAAACCACTACCACCACCACCACCATCACCATCATCATCATCATCATCATCACCACCACCAGCATCATCAGCATCATCAGCATCATGCTT
>NC_043010.1:67437166-67452166 GCF_006345805.1 Octopus sinensis
AACCACTAGATGGTTGCTAGAAGTACTAACCAAATATAGCTTATATCACACAGTTTTAAAAAGGGAAAGATATATTAAATATATTAAAGTTGTAGATACTTTCAAAAAAGCAGGATCGTCAGAGTTGGAACACCTTTGATCATAAGTCTGTTCAGCCAAAGTTGACTGGTGACCAGGAAAAAAGTCACAATTTTGGCTAGGGAAAAATGTCACAATTAATTTATGGGATCCGGACAAAAGCCCCAGGACAAAACCTCCTCAGACAAAACCCCACCTCTGAGACTTTTTTCCCCATGACTTTATTACTGTGACTCTTTTTTTACCTGGATTTGGCTGACTTGGGAGCTAACCTACAACCAAAAATCAATCTTTTATCTTTTACTTGTTTCAGTCATTAGACTGTGGCCATGCTGGGGCACTGCCTTGAAATGTTTTAGTCGAACAAATCAATCCCAGCACTTCTTTTATTAAAGCCTGGTACTTATTTCATAAGTTTTCTTCACTGAACAGCTAAATTACAGGAATGTAAACACACCAACACTGGTTGTCAAATGGTGGTGGGACACACACAAACACAAACACACACACACACACGTATGAATTACAGGCTTCTTTCAGTTTTTGTCTCAAATCCACTCACAATGCTTTGGTTGGTCAAAGTTTATAGCAGAAGATGCCCAAGAGCCAAGCAGTGGGACTGAACCTGGAACCATGTGGTTGGGAAGCCACAAATAAATAAAAAGCTAATTATTTTACTTAACTGTTTTGAATTCTATGTTATTTGGAAAGTTAAAGGAAATTGAGCTAATGAGTGAACTTTCACATAGTCACTCAACATGCTAGAAATAGCAGTCAAAATTTTCTCAATTCATTCCTTATCTTCTATCTTTTATCTGTTACAGTCATTGGGCTGAACAGCCATGCTGGGGCTCTGCCTTAGAGGGTTTTAGTCAGATAAATCTCAGTATTTATTTTTCTTCTTCTTTTTTTTTTTTTTATTAGTTTGACATTTATTCTATTGGTCTTTTTTTGCCAAACTATTAAGTTATAAAGGATGTAAACAAATCAGCACCGGTTGTTGAAGGTGAGGCTGGGGTGGAGTATGGGAGTGGGAAACAAATACAGACACAAAGACACACACTCATTTATACACGATGGGCTTTCACAAAGTGATCGTTCGTCGAAATTGACTCACAAGGCGTTGGTCAGCACTGGGCTATAAGTATAAGATACTTGCTCAATGTATTGTGCCATGGGACAAAACCGGAAACCACACACTTGTAAAGTGATGATGATCAAATACAGTGATTCACATTAGGAAGGGCAGCTGCAAAAACCATAATAAACAAATAAAAATAGTAGAAGTATGAGTAAGAAGTGGACTCGACAAACTACATTGCAGGTTAACTAACTGAATTAGCCATAACTTGGAATAAAGACTGATATACATTTCTTTACTACCCACAAGGGGCTAAACACAGAGGGGACAAACAAGGACAGACAAAGCGATTAAGTTGATTCCATCGACTCCAGTGCGTAACTGGTATTTATTTAATCGACCCCGAAAGGATGAAAGGCAAAGTCAACCTCGGCGGAATTTGAACTCAGAACGTAACGGCAGACGAAATACGGCTACGCATTTCGCCCGGCGTGCTAACGTTTCTGCCAGCTCGCCACCTAACGACTGATATAGAGAAGGCACATGGCTCAGTGGTTAGAGTATTGGGCTCAATCATGAGGTAATGAGCTCAATTCCCAGACCCAGCTGTGTGTTGTGTTCTTGAGCAAGACACTTTACTCTGCATTGCTCCAGTTCACTCAACTGTAGAAATGAGTTGTAACACCATTGGTGCCAAGCTTTATCAGCTTTTGCTTTTCCCTTGGAATAACATGCCCAAGGTGCCACACAGTGAGACTGAACCCGGAACCATGTAGTTGGTAAGCAAGCTACTTATCACACAGCCACTCCTGTGCCTATTTAGTTTCTTGAGTGTGATTGTGTGTGTGTATATATGAATCTATCAATGGAGAGGAGAGGTTGGTATGCATGGGCGACTGCAGGTCTTCCATAAAGAACCTTGCCTTGACTTGTGCCTCAGAAGGGAACTTTCTAGGTGCAATCCCACGATCAGTCATGACCAAAGGGGGTCTTTAGAGTGGAGGAGGACTCTTTAGTCCTTTTGGCATCGACAACATCTCTATTGCTGGTTGCACGCTACAATGCATTCATCCAGTTCACACTCTAAGACATACACAACAATAAAACTTGTTGGTATTCTCTGTCATGGATCCGAGATGATGTAAGCCACAACTGATGGTAAAGCCTTCCTAACTAATGCCAACATGGAAAAATGAACATAAAATGAAGATGATGATGATGATATGTTTAGCATGTTCCCATGAATTTTCAGAGATATGTGACAAAGGTACTTGACTGGACACTCTGTCAGTTATAATGACAAGTCTTCCAGTTGATCCATTGAATGGAACAACCGGCTTGTGAAATTAACGTGCAAGTGGCTGAGCACTCCACAGATATGCGTCTAATTATGTAGATTCAGTGTGACACACCAAATATAATGTGACATGGCTGCCTCATCTAACTACAGGTACGAGACATCTTTGCCAGCTGAGTGAACTGGAACAACAGAAAATAAAATGCTGGTAGGGATTGAACGCATGATCTTATGACTGTGGGCCAAATACGCTAACCACTAAGCCATTTGCCTTCACTGAGAAAGATATTTGACTTTACATGCATTCATACATTATGAGGTTTATTGAGGGGGAAAAGATTACTCTTTACTCTTTTACTTGTTTCAGTCATTTGACTGCGGCCATGCTGGAGCACTGCCTTTAGTCGAAGAAATCGACCCCAGGACTTATTCTTTATAAGCCTAGTACTTATTGTATCGGTCTCTTTTGCCGAACCACTAAGTTACGGGGACGTAAACACACCAGCATCAGTTGTCAAGTGATTTTTTTTGGGTGGGGGGACAAACAGACACACAAACACAGATACACACACATTTACACATATATACATGTATACAATGGGCTTCTTTCATTTTCCATCTACCAAATCCACTCACAAGAATGTGGTCGGCCCAAGGCTATAGTAAAAAACACTAGCCCAAGGTGCCACACAGTGGGACTGAACCCGGATCCATGTAGTTGGTAAGCAAGCTACTTATCACACAGCCACTCCTGTGCCTATTTAGTTTCTTGAGTGTGATTGTGTGTGTGTGTATATATGAATCTATCTATCTATCTATCTATATATATATATATATATATAAACTGCCAGGATATTAATATTTCATATATTCTCAACACAACAGAAAAATAACAAAAGATCTCAGAAGCATTATAAAAGCAAAACACTGTACATAAGAGAGCAGTGAAAGCATGCAATAAAAATAAAGCTACCAAACAAATTATGCATTTGTATTATGACTATTTAGCCATAAAACTCCATTGCCATCCTCTTACATGGCAAACACTCCTACACGAAAAAAAAAAAAAAAAAAACAAATACAAAAGTCGATCAACCGGTCAGCTCCACCTACTTAAACATATATTCTACCCCTTACTTCACCACGTACAGTGCCTAAACCCTCTGCCAACACATGACTCAAGTCGCCCATTAAACTGATGTAGGAAGTTAGATATGGGATAGTGTTTCTTATAATTTTTCTAATATCGTGTGTATATGACATGTGTAGAAAGTATCGTGATCATAATCAGTCATAATCATTGTTATCATCACAACCAATGATTTATTCGTTTCCTTACGAATAAACAAGGAAGCTTCTACAAAGTTACTTGACTAGAAACCTGACGTTTATGTCTCCACACGGTCGTTATCAATGTCAGTGAAGTAAGCTGGCACCTGCTGGAATATGAAACCAAATTGAGAATTTGGTTCGTCAAAAATTTACTATAGGCGTAGGAGTGGCTGTGTGGTAAGTAGCTTGCTTACAAACCACATGGTTCCGGGTTCAGTCCTACTGCGTGGCACCTTGGGCAAGTGTCTTCTACTATAGCCTCGGGCTGACCAAAGCCTTGTGAGTGGATTTGGTAGACGGAAACTGAAAGAAGCCCGTCGTGTATATGTATACATGTATGTATGTATGTATGTATGTATGTATGTGTGTGTGTGTGTGTGTGTGTGTGTGTTTCTGTGTCTGTGTTTGTCCCCCCAACATCGCTTGACAACCGATGCTGGTGTGTTTACATTCCCGTAACTGAGTTCGGCAAAAGAGACTGATAGAATAAGTACTAGGCTTACAAAGAATAAGTCCTGGGGTCGATGTGTTCGACTAAAGGCAGTGCTCCAGCATGGCCACAGCCAAATGACTGAAACAAGTAAAAGAGTAAAAGAGAGTACCAAACTACAGTGCATATCCCATACAATGAAACATTGGTTTCAAATTTTGGTGTAGGACCAGCAATGTTTAGAGGGGGGGGGTAAGCGATTACATTGACCCCAGAGTTCAACTGGTACTTATTTAGTTGACCTCAAAAGAATGAAAGGTAAAGTTGCCCTCAACAGAATTTTAACTCAGAAAGTAAAAGTGGATGAAATGCTGCCCAGCATTTGCCTAGCATGCTAATGGTTCTGCCAGCTCACTGCCTTCACCCCATGTAAACATTATCTCATAGAAACGAGAGGACTTCTACACAGTGACTCACACAACTAGAAATAGCAGTTAAAGCTTCCTCAAATCACAAGCTACTGTCTAATGAAAAGAAGAAAGCACATTACATAATGTAGTTCTAAATAGCATTTGAAAGACAGGATGGTCACAGTTGGAAGACTTTTGATCATATGTCTACTCAATCAGGATTGGTATGGGGCTAAACAATAACAACTTCCAATTCATGGGAGAATGGATATGAAACAATGAAACATTCATTCATTTTCCAAAGGTCATTCATAACCAGAAACCAAAAACTAGACTGCAAACTTCTCAAATGAATGGCTATTTATCTCTGTTCCATTATAATCACATTGATTATAAAGAATATCAGTTGTTCCGTATAAACATAGTAATGGGTTGGTATAGTTTGCAGTGTTAAACTAAATGCTTTTGTGGTATTTACTTGTGTGTGTGTGTGTGTGTGTGTGTTTGTCTATAGATAGACAGATAGATAGTAAAATCTCTAGGTAGATAGATATGTTTCTTTATTTGCCACACAGGGCTGCACACAGACGGGACAGATTACAAAGTAGAGCTTTTCTTTATGGGGAGAGAGAAAAAAAAAGTGGGGAAGGTTTTCAATCAAAAGGGATCGTAAAAGGGAAAGAAAAAAAAGGAAAAATAGATAGATAGATAGATAGATAGATAGATAGATAGACAGACAGACAGACAGACAGACAGACAGACAGACAGACAGACAGATAGATAGATAGACAGACAGACAGACAGACAGACAGATAGATAGATAGATAGATAGATAGATAGATAGATAGATAGATAGATAGATTGATAGATAGATAGACAGACAGACAGACAGACAGACAGACAGACAGACAGACAGACAGACAGACAGACAGACAGACAGATAGATAGATAGATAGACAGACAGACAGACAGATAGATAGATAGATAGATAGATAGATAGATAGATAGATAGACAGATAGATAGATAGATAGATAGATAGATAGATAGATAGATAGATAGATAGATAGACAGATAGATAGGTAGGTAGATTGATAGATAGATAGATAGATAGATAGATAGATAGATAGATAGACAGATAGACAGATAGATAGATAGACAGATAGATAGATAGATAGATAGATAGATAGATTGATAGATAGATAGATAGATAGACAGACAGACAGACAGACAGACAGACAGACAGACAGACAGATAGATAGATAGATAGACAGATAGATAGATATAATGTTGTGGGCTTAAATACCAGTGAAGTAGATATTACCTTTTATCCCAACAAGGTTGATAAAATACCACCCATATATTTGTGCTAGTTTAATTGATTGTACTTCAACCGCACCCCACTCACTGCACTACAGACTTATGGTCTTGTGCCCAATGTGAGAAATCAATAAATGAAATAAATAGACGAACTATTAAAATTGTTCCATTTGAAAGAGTTCTGCCAAGATACAGGAGACGAAGGTTGGAAGTAGAGCTAAACAGTGAAGGCATGTTTCCTTAAGTGTGTGTGTGTTTGTGTGTGTGGGGGGGGCATTGGTGCGTGGGTGTATGTGCTTATGTAAATGCATGTGTGTGCACATGTGTGTGAGAGTGCTTGTGTGCGAGTGCATGTGTGACCTTTTCTTTGTGGACACGCTTCTCTCTTTCTCTCCCTCCTATCTGTCTTTCTCTCTCTCTGTGAGTGTGTCTAAAAGAACTAGAGAGGAAACAAGAGTAGTGAAGAGTCCTCTCTGGGAGCAAACAAAACAGCTCTTATATATTTTTACAGAAATCATCTCCTGTCTTAATTTGTTATTAAATGGATTTTCCTTCTTGCTATCATGTCTGTCCAACCATTAGGTCAGTTATGCAGAAACATCCCACACATGCTGATACTGACTATAATATTGCAGCCGAGATAACAAAACCTGAGATTTACTTAAAGTATACACCTACACACAAGACACCATCTGATCTCTGGCCCTTCCTTCCCAACTAAAGAAATGTAATTTGAGGTTAAACATTTCCTTAGGCAGCTTAGTGTATTATTTATTATTTACAAATCTGACAAATGGTGTGTAGGTGTATTGGCTGACTACAGATTGGAGATAAGCATTTAAACCGTTTTCTTTTACAGACAAAAATCTAAGCTGTTAAGTAAGAAGAGTAAACGATGTTGTGCAACAATCATGCTTTTCTGAAAGGCATTTTGTATCATACATGAATAGAAACAGAGACAGTTAACCTTGTTTGCCAGGAGATTACTTCTACTCTAGCCACAAACCACAAACCTCATTAAAATATTAATACGGTTAATATCCCTGGGTTAGTTATGTTGTTTTTACTCCCAAGCATAAGGTACATGGGGTAGAAAGGGCTCCTTAGCCGTAGTGAAGGCAATCTATCTAGGGAGATAACCTTACAATAAATCACTGGGTCCGTAGCTTAGAAATACTGGGTTGACGTCCAGCGGGAACAGCTTTGTTTCATGGAGGAGGAAAGATCTTCTTTAGTACTTGGTTGTACAATGCTTTCCAATGTGTGTAGTAGTGGTGCGCGCACACATTAGCCATTTGAAAAGACTATGAAAGTCTCGACCACGGCCGAACAATGATGATGATGACATACTCTCTATTTCAACTCAGTGCAGTTCCCATTGTGCTCTCAAGCACATTGGGCAGCAAGTTGTTGCCACTGGTTTCGACTGGCCACAGTTTTCTCTACATCCACCCATGCATTTTTGGTCTTTTCTTATGTCAATTACAAGTGTTCTGCACCATGTAGTTTTTAGTCATCTTTTCTTCTTTTTTTCCCACTAGTGGTGTGCATTTAAAAGCATTTTTCTTTTTTTAAGAATGGTATTGTTCTGGTAGCTGGAGTATGTGACTTGCTAGTTTTAATCTTTGTTCTCAGATGATTTTGCAAAGTGGTCTTGTGTTGGCTCACCTTAGAATGTTTTCATTGGTTGTGTGGTCTTGCTGATACATTCTCAGAACCCCTCTCAAGCATCGTTGGTGCAACACACCAAGCTTCCCATTGATATTTTCATGGTACTCCTTCATGTCTTACGGTAGACACATTCACCTATCAAAGTAGTATCATTAGTGAAAATGGTAATATTGAGACTCCCATCAACTATGGAATTGGCAAAGCTGCAGCCTACATACAAGAAAATGTGCCTTAGTGATTATATGTATATAGTGATTATATATATATATATATTTGGCATTGATCTGGCAGACATGAGAGTGACTATACTTTGTTTCAAAGGTCTAAAACCTTCTTAGAAACATACTGGTGGTGGCTGTTCTTGTATCTGTAAAAGATCAACTTATTTTCCTCCTGCCATCAATGCCAATTTCAAATTTTAATTCATCGGAATCTAATGTGTCACACCTTTACATAAAAGAAAGAAAAAAAACCCCAATTATTTTGAGTTATCTCCCTTCCATTTGTTTGGTTGAGTCAAGCATTGTTGAACTATGTTTACCTCTCCTTGAAATGAGTATACTTTTGATAACTAAAGTTACCATGTTCCTCCACATCAAAATGAGTTAGTGCTTACTCCACTAAAATATTCACGGTTATATCATGATGCATACAACAATATATATGCACACATGCACATTAGAGTAAGGGAAAGGAGAAATGAAGAATAGCAGATTGATCAATGTTTTATGGGCCCTACAAGCCTTGCAAAAAGCAGCTGGAGGAATTATATAAGAGTTTAAAAGATTTCAAATTCTTCATATTTAAATTAAAAAAAACACAAAATTTTCCCATATTTTAAGATACTTCACTCCCCTTAACATAAACATTAGAACTTCACCAGATAATTAATCATAATTCTAACCCCTTCCCTTCCTCTACCCACCCTCCTACCATTCTTTCATTTTCCACAATCTTGAATCATCATTATTGGTTTTTGAGTGTTTCCATGTTCACAAGATTTGATCAATGCTGTAATACATCTGCTTTTCACAGATATAATATATTGATTTTGTATCACACTCTCTGCAAAAAGAAATCCCCTTAGATTAGATTAGATTTTGTCCCTAGTCTTATTTAATAATGTATAAATGGTTGGCAAACTTATACCAATACCAGAATTAACTCATTCTTACCTGAACCAAGAAGCAATATATATATATATATATGTATATAAAATGTATCCTCAATAGTACATGTATAAACAGGGCAAATTTAGCCATTTCTCTGAAGACTGAGAATACAATGAACTGCGTTAATCGATTTTCAAACCTTATTAGGTTCCCATCAGATGTGTTCACATCAATTTGACAAATCCCAGAAAAATAAGCAGCAAATAAGTTTATATAGCCAACAAATTCAACATATATGCATGTGTGTGTGTATATATATATATATATATATATATGTGTGTGTGTGTGTGTGTGTGTGTGTGTGTGTGTGTGTGTGTGTGTGTGTGTGTATCCAATATATCAGAACTTAATTACAGCTCTTGGTGGTCCAAATCAGATATGCAGTCTATGTGGGTGTCTTTTCAAAACTTTGTCTGGTTTAAAAACCCACATCAGATGCCATGATGATTCTAAGCTGTAGGTGCAGGAGGTGGTCAAACTTTGCATAAGGTGTAGACAACCACATACATACATATGTATATATACTTGTGTTATATAATAATTACTGGTGTCCTTATATATTACTATATTTTATATTTTATATCTTATATGTAAAGAATAATATGTTATATGTATGTATGTTATTGTAATTATCAGTTTAATAAATAAATAAATAAGTTAACATAATATAATGTCTAAAAGTTGATGAACCACCTATTGTTCTCCTCCATTTTCTTATTGCTATATAAACATATATCTAATCTATACACACACACACACCGTTTATCTTAATCTTTTCTCTTTTACTTGTGCCAGTCATTGGAGTATGGCCACACTGGAGCACTGCATTCAAAGGTCGAACAAATCGACCTTAATACTTATCATTTTTCTTTTAAGCTCGGTAATGATTTTATCGATCACTTTTGCCCAATTGGTAAGTCACAGGGATGTAAACAAACCAGCGCCAGTTGTCAAGTGACTGTAACACACACACACACACACACACACGCAGAGGTTTGGTGATGTAAACAGGAAAAGAACTCAAGATATAAAAATATGAATATATCCATATTTTTATTAATATCACTGTACAACAAATTTCAGGGTCAAGAGAAAAACATAGTTCTCATATACATTTTATTATGAAGTTGATTGTGCTAAATTCGAATTTTATAACAAAAATTTCCCATCACATTATATTTTCTTGTAAGTTATTGACCTAATAACTATGCATTTTATACCAATTTCCACGATACCGTAAATGTATTTTGTTCCCAAAGTTCGATTAAATATGTCTATTGTAATTAATTCATAAATATATAACGAATTGGCATGTTTGTTAGCATTATATAATGTATTAACCTACATTTTAGTATTTACTTCTTTGTTTATAAGACATCTCAGGTGTGTCATGCTTCAGGTTCCAGCAGAAGTCAGCCAGCATATACCTGTTTTCTGATGGTGCTATATCTTGATGGAACCTCTCTCCATGTTCATCACTCACATCACCTGCATTTTCAGAGAAGGACAGATGAGAATGAAGAAAGTGTATCTTCAGTGACATATTGTACCTGAGATCTTGGTAGCACTTGATTAGGCTCTCCACTATACTCTGTTGCTGGGTCACTTGGTGCTTTCCCAGAAGTCCTTTGCATACACCTTTGAATGCATGCCAGGCCACTAGCTCAGTTTCATCCATTGTTACCTCGAAGTCCTCATCAGCTATAAGTTGACGAATCTGAGGGCCTATGAATCTGCCCTATTTAATCTTGGCATCACTTATTTTAGGGAAGATCACCTTGAGGTGCTGGATCCATGGCTTGCTATGTTGCGGTATTTTGGTAAATTGCTTCATTAGGCCGAGTTTTATATGCAGTGGTGGCAAAATGATTTTCTCCTTCTTAACTAGTGGCTCATGATTTACATTATAGCATCCAGGCATCATAGTTCCCTGAGGTGGCCATTCTGAGCATAAATAACGTTCTGATATGGCCCTACTGTCCCACTTGCAAAAGAAGCACATAAACTTAGTATATCCAGTTTGTAATCCATTAAGTTGGGTTATTACTTTCAAGTCCGCACAAATTAGCTACTCATGCTTCTTATAACTTATGCAGTCTAGAATAAAAGCAAAGGCTCTTATAAGCCTCTCTTAAAATGACTGAGTGAGCAATAGGAACTGAAGGCATGGTATTCCCAATGTGCAACAGAACTGCTTTTATGCTGTAAAGAGATGCACCTATGAATAACCTCCATTCATTTGGTTCATAGGTCAGCTTAAGGGCTTTGAATAGTTCTTTGATATCATTACAATAAGTCAAGTTGTTTTCCAAAGTGAAGAATTGTTATAGGTCTGCAGAAATACTGCAATTCGATCATCTTTATCCAACAGGTTCCTCCATTATTGCAGACGTGAGGCCAGGACTTCACTCTGTCACTTAGTAAGTGTTAGATCATGAACCAGATCATTGAGTTCAGGTTGGGTAATGAGGTGTGGTTTCTTGTCAGATTTACCACAGATTTGTACCCATATAACTATAAAAATATTGAATGTATTTCTATAATTTTCATAGGATAAGTTGACAAAGACTTTAGGAACACACCATTAAATTTATATCAAAATCCGTTCATAACTTTTAGAGATGTCAGTTTCGGCCCAATCCCATTTGCACTCAATTCCTACGAAACCATCAGTGTATTTAGCGTAAGATGGTAATTTTCGAGAAACTGGAGGGCCACAGAAAGAAACGGATGTTATATTCGTGATCTACACAGAAAATACCTCTAGAAAAGGATATTCCCATTTCCGTTTTCATTTTCATTGTTATACAGTGTATTTAGTAGAAGCAACAAAGTGATTCCAGGGCAGAGAGATTCGTGCATTGGTAAATGCAACTCACATAACTCTCAGACCTTGAGCTCCTCTCTTGTGTCTTCTAAATATTAATAAAAATATACATATACTCATATTTTGAGTTCAATTTTTCCTATTTGCATCGCCATAACTATATATATATATATATATATATATATATTTCGTTTTTGGATTTGGTTTACAAGATTCTTTATATGAGTTCGTGTGTTGAAGCATATTCTGTTGTGTCTGGGGAGAGTCATTCTCTTTTAGTGCCTTTTAGTACCAACGAAAATTTTAGGAAAATAAAAAGACGAAATAAGAGGAAATTTTACCGGTGAGTGTGTTAAATAATAAGGTACTAAAAGAGAATAACTCTCCCCAGACACAACAGAATATATATATATATATATATATATATTATCCATTCGCAAAGCTTTGGTCGTCCAGGGGCTATAGTAGAAGATACTTGCCCATGGTGCCAAGCAGCGGGACTGAACCCAGAAGTATGTGTTTGGAAAGTGACCTTATTACTACACAGCTTCGCCTGCACCTATATGAAAATAAAATACCCGTGTAAACATATGGCGCATGATCCAGGGTTTATTTAGTTACATTACAGCTTTTTAAAGCCACGTTATCTTTAGATTCAAAGCAGAGCGTAGCAACAGTTTTTAGTTACAGCTTATCTACATGTAATAGAAAAAATACAGTGTTTGTCTATGTTTGTGAATGTTTGAATTACCTGTCTTCACCAGAGAAAAAAGATGTCTTGTTTTGCTTTTGATCGCTTCAGCTGCAATGTCGTCTGCTAGCTTGAGTGTCAGATCAATGCCGGGAAATTTTGCATTTAGTTATTTTAACATTCTGTATTCATAAGACTATCACGTATCGTATTCATTTCTTCTATTGTAAAAGAAGTAGAAATGAAGTAGAAGTAGAAAAAAAAATTTTTCCATCCATATATAAATAGCTATTTTCATTGCAAATGGCTTGTCGGAATTTTCCGATCATTCAGGCGGTAAACTACATTATTTAGGTTAGTTTTATTTTTATGATAAACAAACTTTAAAAAAAAATAATAATAAATAAATAAATGAAAGAAAGAAAGAAAGAAAATCCATGTCTTCAGAATTCGATCCATTTGGATTTTGATAATATTTTTAGATGTTAGGTTTTTGTTCGATCCTTCGTGAGAAAAGCTCTTACATTCGCAGTGTTCGTCCTTGATCGCTATGCGAAATATCCAATGTCAGCAGGATAATATGTCGATGTGAAATTAGCATTTTGAATACTAGTTAGGCCTCATACTAGTTTCATTTCTTATGATATTTTATGCATTAACTTGATTTATTATTCTTTCTATGTTATGTGGTTACCGATCTTTTCTGAGATGCCATTTTTACCAACTAAATTATTTAACGTTTTTTTTTCTCTCTCTCTCTCTTTCAGATTTCGAATGGCCGACATTTGGATTTTGGATTGCTGGAATTTCCAAATATAGAAACAACAGTATAAGAGCCGGACTTATCCTGCATTTTCATACTGTATAGAGCAAGGTCTAGATTTAGCTTAAGTGTTTTCCAAGTGAAATATACTGCCACAAAACGACTTGCTGTTCACTTTCTTATCGATTTTTAGCAGTCATATTTGCTTTGTTATTTAGGATTAGAACGACCTTGCAAATAATGTAGGATACTTGGCGTCGAGATTGAATGTCTGAAGTCGATCGCTTAAGATTTCAAAATTGTATTTTCCCTATAAAAAATTCTCAGAAATTCTTAAAAATTATTGCGGTCATAACTGTTTCACCTCATGCTCGTCCACCACCATAATCTATCTCTACCTCTAACCAGATTTAAACTCGTAACTTGGTGGAAATAAACGGTATATTTCATAACGAAAACCAGTTATACTCTATAACTTAATAGTTTCAAATTATGGTCTCATTTATTTAGTTGTTTAATTGCTAGACGTCTTTTAGTGCGTTATTTCATCCATAAAATACTTTGATAAATGGTGACTTGAAATGAATACATTCGTCCGAAATTAGAACGACCGACTTTTTGTGGAAACGAGCGGTTAATTATAGGTGTGTTATATATATAATGTTCTAATATTTATAAAAAGGACGATAGACAAACATTCCCACCCAACCAAATAGGGTTTCTTTGGTTGGTTGGGAACGTTTTTCTATTGTTCTATTATTAGTTACACCAAGAGGCAGTGGCCATGCTGGGACACCGCCATTAATGTTTGTCATCCTTATAGACATTAAAAGGATCTTTTCGGTTTGAACGGCAGTTTTTAAAAATAATTTCCACGTAACTAAACACTTTAAAACTTCGTATACTGGTAGAATGTGTTTATAAAACATCTTTTTCTCTTGCCTTTATTGAGAAAATTCTATAGGTTGTAAGATATTTGTTGTTGTTTTTTCCTTCAATTTCTGCAATTTCAACCAATCAATGATGTCTATTGAGATGAAAACATTCTGTGCCGTATGAATATGTCCCTCGTTTAAGAAACAGATTGGGTTTATTTACATTTCTGAAGAAAAAAGATACCCTTCCTTCCACCCCTAACCCTAACCCTAAAACAGATTGAAATGCAATAGATCGATATTAGGGTCAAAATTATGGGTGACAATTTCATATGACACCGCTAGAAAAAACTGCTGTTCAAACCGAAAAGATCCAACTAAAACGTTACATTTTGGTTACGTTCGCGGAAAATTTACTATGCTTGCTTGGAATTCTGTTATATAATACCATCACGGATGTCCCCCCCCAACTGTAGGAAGTGTGATTTGAAAGCAGGATTAAATTTATTATTTTGTAGAGATGAATCATGTTTTGAAATTAGTTTTACCTTAAAAACACACCCAGTGCTTATACTTGAAGTAAACTTGAAAAGCACCAACTGGTTCACACTTAATTTCTTTCTTTACAAAATATAGTTTCCCAGGAAACTAAATTTTCTTATTTCCTACCATATACAAGGAGAAACACCGCCCACTAGACGGTTTTCCCGAGCTTGTGTAATATATATATAGCAGATTGCATTGTCTACTGTGTTGTTAAGTCTTATTTTAGGATGCAAAAAAAATGAAAATAAAAAAAACGTGACAAAAAACGGAAAAATAAAAAATAAAAGTGACAACAGAAACAGTTTAAGAAAATAAATAATATATTTCATTAACGCATTGCAGTCTACCATGCATTCTACCAGATAAGCGGTTGATCTTTGTTAGTTAGGCCACATAAATCAGATTTGGTGATGGGGGTTAGACTTATACAGCTGTTAATCTCTCTCTGCGTTTGGTAGACTCAAATGGTGACATTGTTCGCGTACAAACTTATTGAAAGAGATGGCTGC